>NW_027509762.1:342642-577642 GCF_048541705.1 Temnothorax americanus
GCGCGTCAGCGATGCGACAATTAAAAAGAAACAGCCAGATTCACCAGACGGGCCTCGCAGCGGAAAAACCCAAAGCGCTGTTGATCGATAGCGCGGCTTACGGGAGGTCGATAACAAATAAATCTATCTATTGATTTCTCTCTGCTCATGGCTCTGTTTTACCCTAGGTATCTCTGCCCGTCCTTACCCTCAATTCGAATAAAAAGCTTAGATTCTGAACAAAATTAATAGTTTACATATTTATATATTTATATATAAGGTGTGCCATTTTAAACACCCCAGGCAAATATCTCGAAAAATATGGAAGATATGAAAAAAACGTTTTAGACAAAAGTTGTATTAAAGAGGACAAATAATGATAAAACCAATTTTCGAATAAATCAATTTTTTAAGGTCACAAAAGTCATCACCATTTTTTTAAATAAAATCTTATGTTTTTTTATAATATGATTTTCTAATTATTCTGCATATAAAAGTATCAAGATAGTTGTAAAAAAATTAATGGTTCACGGAGAAAATTGTTACGGTTGTTACAACAATGTTCTCTATGATTAAAGAGAAATGTATGTAAATTTAAGTTAAATTGATATTACATTTAATGTAGCTGTTAAGATATGCCCATTTATACAGTTGTCATAACCGTAGTTCTTACGATACGTAACATTCGGTTATAATACCCTCGTATATGTTTGCCTCAACCAAGGATTATTGCTATCCCTCTTATGTGGTCTGCAGCACAACTATTATGGTTGAGAGATCCATAAGATATAGCTGCACGGTACAGCACTGAATCACTGCAATGATTGAGAGTTTAGTTCCATTGCGCGCGCAAAAGAATTTCTGCATAGAATAAAGTAGATTTGATAAGGATGTTTTAACTTTAAGGCCTATCTACATAAGACGCAGAACGCGAGTCGCAAGCACACACACAGTCTACATGTCAATCTAACCTCTTTGTGTATAGAGGTTAGATTGACATGTAGACTGTGCGTGTGTCTTGCGACTCGCGTTCTGCGTCTTATGTAGATAAGCCTTTATAAATATACTTTTTTTATAAATATATTTACGAACACAAAATTTCGTAATGAGCCGACACTGGTTTCTGACATTCACCCGACATTATAAGAAATATTATATCATATATTCAATTCAAAATTTTATTACTCTTTTTAAACTGAATTTGTTTCTTAAGATGATTTTTGAAAAATTATATATTTGCGCTGGTTGACATATGCAGACTATATATAACACTAACATTAAATTAAGAAGTGGTCTACCACGTAAGGCAGTTAGCTCACGATCCAGAGGTCCCGAGTTCGAATCCCACCTAGGTAAGTGTGTTTTTATATGTATTTTTAAATACGAGAAAATATTTATAATCATAGACTGCATCTTAAGAAACAAATTTAGTTAAAAAGTAGTAATAAAATTTCAAAATAAATAATTTTTTTTGTTGGGTAAATATTTGTTTATTATGGTTGTAACATCCATATATTATGGTTGCAACATCCATATAGTAGTTACCCTCACTAAGGTTAGGGAAACCATATGGAAATCATAGGTCACTTCCAGAGTACTATGGTTTCCATAACCCTTTTGTATGGATGGGCGAAAATTAACAGCATTATTCTGTTGTAGCAACCGTAACTTTTTCTCATAAGTGTCTCTTTAGTCAGTTGAATGTTGTCAGTTGCCTTACAGTTGGTGGCCCATGATGTCGGAGTCATCTCTGAATATGCGACCACAAATGGATTGTCTCTCAATCTTAAGAAGTCCAAAGTATTAATATTTGGTAGCAAGCGTTATGTCGACCAAATTGATCTACACACGGTAAATCTGAGTGTCGTCAGCAAAAATCAAGCGTTGGGTAAATCTAAGAAACGCACCAATGTCATTAATGAAAAGGGAAAAGAGGAGCGGTCCCAATACTGATCCCTGAGGCACGCCAGAGGTGATGGATAGCCACTCGGAGAATTTACCAACCAGATCAACGACCGCCTGAGAGCGACCAGTGAGGTACGAAAAAATTACGAGAGAGAGAGAGAGAGAGAGAGAGAGAGAGGAGAGAGAGAGAGAGAGAGAGAGAAAGAGAGAGAGAGAGAGAGACTATTTGCGTGTCTTATTACATATGTCCTCCGGGGCGAAGCCCGGGTAACCAGCTAGTATATATATTTTTTTTTCCAACTTATTTAACAGGGCGCCGATTTTTTGTCGGACTTAAAACACAGTTTATTGTTGAAATTAAAACCCTTCTCTCCCTGAAATTAAATTGACTCAATTTAATAATTTAAAAACTGTAAAGTATTTATTGCGAAAAATATTATCTCAGCCAGGATTCGGACCTGGAACCTCCTTCATTCCGTGAAGGGTGCCATACCAATTCGACTACCGAGGCATATGGTAATATTTATCGCAACAACCGGTTAACAATAGTTTGAAACGTCTTGCTCAGGCGACGTGAATAAATAATAATAAGAGAAAAATTAAGATCAAATGCCATACTGTTCAAGCTTAGATCTTTGACAGCCTTATATTAAGGTGGTCCTTTCGCGGACCCAGCTAGTCAAATAACAGTCCGTCATGAGGTAATTGAAAACAAACATATTGCAACATCCCAATAATTATAATAATATAAAATGATTTTACACGCACGATTTAATCATATTTAAGTATATTTATTAATTTAAAAAATATCACAATAGTAGTGCGGTTGGACTCGATTTTTTCGTCCGATTGACGTACAGATACATTTGGCAACACCGCAGTAGCTAGTCTTTTGTATAACCTACAAATTTGTTATCACGGCTTCGTCTCCGTCTCCGTATCACGTCTCCGTCTCCGTGTCTCCGTCTCCGTGTCTCCGTCTCCGTGTCTCCGTCTCCGTGTCTCCGTATCACGTCTCCGTTCCATGAGCAAAGGAAAGGCATAATATTCGTGCTGTGCACGGGCGTGAGAAAAGACACTTCGTTTCGAAATCTAAATATCGTTGGAGACAAAATGTGCTTGCGTCGAAAAAAAGAGCTGCCTTTCCGGCTGTCTCTAACGTGCCCGATTTTGAAATATGTGGTTGCCGTATTGTAGAACTGAAAACTCTTGCTCTCAATCTTTGGTGCATAGCTTGTGACATTCCTCTATCACTTCGTTACGTCAAAAGTGAGCAGAAATTCGGTCTGGCAAGCGTACTTGATGTGAAATGTGTAAAGTGTAATAAAATCTACACAATTCATACAAATAAACACCTACTAAGTGAGAGATTATACCATGTGAACCTCAAAGCGGCAACAGGAATGTTGATTTATTATAAAATGCGTAAACACAACGTTTTGTTCTGTGCTATATTTTAAAACTTACGTCATTTAATTTCTTCTTTGTAATGCATTGCAGCAATGATAGACGGTGGCATTGGAGAATCGCAGCTGAACATAATCTTTTCTGCTCTAGATATACCAAGTTTTTCAACTGCAACACTAAACGTAATGAGAGAATTGTCGGTCCAGCTATCGAGAGTGTAGCTCGAAATAGCTGTCGAGAAGCTATCTAAGTGGAAAAATCCCTAACAGTACCTGCAAGCAATTACTCCTGAGGCAGAGCTATCAAAGTGATTTTTTTCCATTCAATAAAAATAGAATTAAAGTAAAGTTCAATTTGTTATCAGATTACACATAGTCAGATATTGGGTTGTATTTTCAGCAATCCCGAACAATTTAATGATGAAGAAAACAGTATCACGATGGCAGAGGTGAATCAAGAGGAAAGCGTCAAGATCGTCGTATCATACGACGCTGGGTGGCAGAAGCGCGGAACTGGTCGAGCTTATAACAGTCTCTCTGGTTTGAATTTATGTAACCACGAGACTTCAAATACTTTATAGTTAGTTCGTTATTTGCGTCGATACTTAGGTCAAGGCAGTCTCATCGGGCATCGGTCGAAGTTAATCCTCGGGTACGCAGTTCAATGCAAGGCATGTGCATTTTGCGCACGGGGGCACTCCCGCGACGATCATGACTGTCGTAAAAACTATGAAGGTAGCGCGAAGTCTATGGAGCCTAACATGGCTGTGGAGTTGATCGTTCATAACCAGCATCTGAAGGACGAAAACGTTTGCGTTAACGTACTGATTGGCGACGACGACTTATCAACTATTGCAGCAGTACGGCGCGAATCTACCACACGAATAGATAAGTGGTCTGATCTAAACCACGCATCCAAGGCGATGATTAATGCGTTGTATGGTTTGAAGCTGCCAACTAAAATCATCGAGTATTTTTCACGATGCTTTACTTGCGCGATAAAAAAAAATGAAGGCAATTCTGAAGCAGTAAAGGATGCGTTAAAAAACGTCGTGTCTCACGCTTTTGGCAGTCATGAGCGTTGTGGCGAGTGGTGTCGCTATTTTAGCATAGGTGAAAAGTATCAGCACAAAAGCCTTCCTCATGGAAAGCCCTTATCGGATCCACAGCTAAAATCTGCACTTACTTCTGTCTTCACGAGATTCGCGAATAATTCTGACAAATTGGCACCGTGCGGTTCTAGCCAAGGCAACGAATCCTTTAACAGTACAATTGCCAGCAAAGCTCCAAAATCGAAATACTACAAAGCGTCAGAGTCCCTCAATTTTCGAGTAGCTGCATCAGTTTGCCAAAAAAATATTGGAGTGACCTACATTGAACAAGTGATTATTTTAGTTGTACGAAACTCGCCTGTATTCAATCGATTTCTCATCCGTTCGATTTGCAACTCCAATTTTATTTACTGCTATGTTTAAGATTTATAAAAAGCTGAATCTGTCGCCGAACACAGTAAAATTCCGCGAATTGAAGGAAAATTTTAGAAAACGAAAAATCGAAAATTTACGGACTGTCGAAGCGAAACGAAGAAGACTGTTTTATAAGAAAAACCGATCAAGTAAAATGGCATCCGTACAGCGTCGCGAAGGAATTACGTATGAGACCGACAGCGGATTGAACAGTGTGTCTGGATTCATTGATGAGAGTCCTTACCAAGGTATCCTCTGCACTTACTCTTATAGACGCTGGTTTTCATGAACGGTCATCCCCAATATAAATGCGAGAAATATTTACTTTTAGCTGATACTTCCGACCACCAAGATGCAAAGATAGTAATTTTTGACCTGGAAACAACCGGACTGTCAAAGTCCTCAGAAATATGCCAGGTCTGTCACTATTGTGAAAGCTAGAAGGCGAAACACTTGACTTAGGTTTTCCTACACTTTCAGATAGCAGCTGTGCACGAGAAGGAAACATTTAATGCATATATTGTTCCAGCGGGAGGCATGTCTTCCAGGGCCGCAAAAGTCACTGGGCTTCAAATCCATAGGGGTGAGATGTTTTTGAATGATCAGCAAGTTGACACAACGTTGCCACCTCAAATGGCATTTAAAAACTTCATTGCCTATTTACGGAGTATCGAAAATAGTATAATTCTCACAGCTCACAACGGATTTAGGTGAATTTCAGAGAATTAATTTTATTCATGCACTAACAGTAAAACGCTATTTTTTAAATAGAATTTTAGGTCAAAGAAACGTTTTATATCGCACATTATTAAAGTCAAAATGCGTCTGATAATGGTCGAATATTTTATCGGTTATCATGATTTATGTTAGATTCGATGCACCGTTGATATTGCGACACATGAAAAAGTTCGGATTTCTTGAAGAATTTCAGTCTGTCGTAATAGGTTTCGCAGATACGTTGCATCTCTTTCGCAATTTATTTCCGAATCGGAAGAAAGAAAAAAAAGGTATACCCAAACAGCTCTCGCGGAAGATCTCTTAGGGTCTGAGTCGATAGCAGGAGCTCATAATGCTGTTACCGACGTCTCAATTCTAAAAAGATTAGTTTACAGTAGCTGAATTACCGACGATATGATAAAGGAAACAATAAAAATAACCGGTGAAATCTTGCGTGCAGAGAATAATGCTGTCGTCCATGCACACAACAAAATCACTCTCGAAAATTTGAAAGACATCTCGGCTGGCATGGAAACTAAAATGGCAAAAGCCGGCATCACATTGGAAATACTTGAAAAGACATTCGCTGATTTTGAACCGGAAGGGATTCGAATGCTGCTTTGCAAAGATGTTAGAGGCAAGCCTCGAGTAACGAAAAAAAAATCAAGTACTCATGGCGATTGTGCAACAGCTCGAATAGAGCAAACTTCAAACATTAATTAAAGTGTATAATTATTTATCATAATATAAGTGAATAAATATTGTATGTATAACAATTTAACAATATTTGAATATTTTTTATTCATATATATGCTAAGTATACGTACCCTGAAATTTTATTCATTATTCCACTGGATTCTATCTTCCTTTGAGTTTCGAATTTTTCATTCTATGTATGATAAAGGGAGAAGAGATAATATGTATAGGTAGAAAAAATAGAAGTTACCACAGATAATACAAGGCAAATAAAAAAGAAAAGAAATTGCAAAACAATCCTTTTTACAATTTTCGCAGAATTTCGGGCTAACATGTATCTGAAAAACAGTTCATTACTTACATAATGCAATACCACTAATTAATATCATTTTTTATTACATTTTACATGCCATAAAAAAATATTTTTTGTTACTAAGGGGCGCATTTTTTTCTTTTGCTTCGAGCGCCAAAATGTCTAGTCCCGGCTCTGACATACAGCGTTGCCAAATTTACCTCGCCACCATGACGGTACGAGTAAAGCAATATGCGATTGGATCCACTACTTATTTAACCTCATATATCAGAGCAAAACATTCGACAAGCCCTTATTTTCAAGGTACGTACGAAATCTGGAAACTTCAGGGAATATTTTAAGACATGAATAATGTATTCATCTGATCGCTAAGTACATGTATTATTCGTTGAAAACCTCGGCCGTGGCAATTTTCATCATTCTATCTTTCTCGTCCATTAGATATAAACAAGGATAGAATGACAATGCCACGCTCCGCGAACGCACATTTAGAATGACTTATTTCTTGTAAAGTGTCGGTAACCTCACCTGATTTTTTGTACACATGCCCTTTATTACTGTATATTTAACATATGTAAGCGGCAGAATAAATAGAGTAAGTTATCGACACAGGGATGTAGGAATTCCACAGTTTGCGAGAGGTGACGTAGAATAGTCGGCGCTAGCGACAAATGTGAGACGAGTATGATTTAGGAGTATAAGGAAGCGAGAGTCGCGAAGTAGCTAGCAAAGAGACAACATGTATAGAAAGTGAGAAAGTAGAGAAGAAGTTAATGTGAGAATATGAAGTAACGGTAGTAAGACTGAAAGCGTTATATGATAATGGAGATAGAAACGGACCCTGTATTATGTGATAATGGTGATATAAACGGACATTGTATTATTTGAGATTTGACGACAAGAAGAAGTGAAATGTATATCTCTTGAGACCAGAAATGAATATATTAAATATATATATATATCCTGACAATATACCAAATGTGTACAGTTAATTTATCAGAAGTGGGATACAGACTAAATTATTAACTTTCGGGCGAAACTATAATCACGTGAGTGTAGGGGATATACAGAGTTCCGTGCGCGTGATCGTGCGGTGTAAGCCATGGTATACGTTGTGTTGGAATTCAAGGGCATGGCTGATATATATTTTGATGGAACAAAAGGACATTGAAAATTTAACGATAAATCAATTGAGATCATTGGCTTCGCGACTTAAATTGGGAACGAAGGGCTCTCGCGCAGCAATTATAATTCGAATAATAGACTTTTATACGGAAAACGGGTGGCCAAAGAATATGGCTCAATTTTCGGGACGCAGTGGTGATGTTAGCAGAAACTTGAAGGAGACAGAAAATGAAAATGAGCAGCAGAAAGGAGCAGGACATCCCGATATGTCTGGTCCAGTAGGAAAGGAAGATTTGAATCCGCAACATATTGTTAATGGTATTCCAGCCGTAGGGAATGGCAATGGTCAAGGAGTGAATTTTGCATTGAATATGCAAGAAATCGTGCAAGCGGTGGTACAAGTAATGGAGGAGAGGCAGCGGATGCGAGATGGATCGGCAGGATCTTTTTCAACCACTAGAAGCGTAAGCTCTTGTATAGAAGTTGATACGTCAAATGTAAACTGGCAACAAATTAAATTTGCAACAAAGTTGATCCCTACATTTGCGGGAAAGGACGATGAAAATGTCATTAGATGGCTGGAAAGAATTTCTTGTGTGGCTCGTATGTATAAGTTTAAAGACGAAGTGTTGGTGCTGGCGGCAGTTTCGCAATTAAAAAATCGAGCGCAGGACTGGTATAACAGACAACCAATGGAGGACGTGGCAACTTGGGAGGATTTCAAATTTCGCCTGCGCAGTCATTTCGAAGTAAAAGAATCGTATACAGCAACGCTCGCAAAAATCGGACAAAGAATTTGGAAAACATACACAGAGAAATTTGTAGACTATGCTGAGGATAAACTGGGATTAATGCAGAACCTGTCTTTGACAGAGAGAGAGAAAATTGAATTGTTGGCGGATGGCGTGAAGGATTCAACTTTGAGAAAATTGGTACTAAGTACGTGGATAACGAACATTCCAGACTTTATCGAACATGTTCGTCGAATAACAGAGGATTCCGCTTTGCCGAGAAGAGTTGATACAGGCGTGCGATTTGGAGGTCATGGTCGAGTTCTAAATAGAAACACCGCAGATAGAAGCGATACACCACGACAGGCTTCAACGGAGAGAATGTGTTTCACCTGTAAACGACCAGGGCATATTTCGAGGGATTGCAGACAAAGGAAAGCGGTGTGTTTTCATTGCGGAGAGGAAGGCCACATCAGCCCGGCGTGTCCAAAAAGAGGAACCAACATGGGTACACGTACTAGTCACGTGATCGAGTCAGGAACGGAGAATGTAACGGATTCAACGGTTTTCGTGAGTGATATTAACTCCGGTAATAAAGACAAATCGTGTATTGCGGTACAGAGTATTACAATTCCGAATATTAGATTAAAAGCGCTAATTGATACAGGTAGTTTTGTTTGTTTGATGAGAAAATCAGTCTATGATCAGTATTATGTTGGAAAAGAATTGTTAAAAGTTAGTAGCGATATTCAATTAAAAGGTGTTAACGATACTGCGATAGGTATTTTAGGAAAAATTCAAGATCAAATAACTCTAGAAGGATTAGAAGGCGTTTGGTTTTATGTAAATTTATTGATAGTTCAGGATTGCACCATGAAGTACGATTTATTACTGGGTAGACAATTTTTCCAAAATGCAAATTTGAAATTAATTTATCAAAATGGTAGTTATAAGTTTGAAGTTGACAAAGAAACTATAGAATTTATTCACTGTTTTAATATTGATATTATAGAAAAACAAAATAAATATGATATTAGTAGTAATTTAGAACAGGATATGCCTCTTGCGTTAAAGAAACAAGTAATAGATGTTTTTGACTCGGTGGACAGTTTGAAGATTGAACCTGTAAAAGATGATTATTGTGCTAAAGTTCATTTAAAGGATAATTCATTATTTCGATATGCGCCTAGACGAATGTCAGAGATTGAAAAGAGAGAGTTGGATAACATCATTGATGATCTTCTCAAACGGAATATTATAAAGCCTAGCATATCTCCATATTGTGCCCGTGTTGTATTAGTGCCAAAAAGGGATGGGAGGAGGAGAATGTGTGTGGATCTCCGACCTTTAAACCAAAGAATCTACCCGCAGAAGTACCCTTTCCCTATCATCGATGATCAATTGGATGAATTATATGGAAAGAAGTATTTCACTAAATTGGATTTAAGGGATGGATTTCATCAAATCGCAATACATCCTGATTGCACCAAATATTTCGCATTTGCAACACACAATGGGCAGTATGAGTATACGAGGCTACCTTTTGGTTTCTCTGAAGCGCCAGCTGAATTCCAGAAGCGCATATTATATATGTTCCGGGAGTTACTCTTAAAAAAGAAATTGTTAGTATATATCGATGATTTATTGATAGCTACGGTCGATATTCAAGAAAATTTGGATATTATGAAACAGGTTCTAATCATTCTTAAAAAATATAATCTAGAGTTAAATTTATCAAAGTGCTCATTTTTGAAACATGAAATAGAATACCTTGGTTACTTGGTAACACGAGATGGCATCACAATGAGTAAGAGACACGTTCAAGCAATAACAGATTATCCAATACCCAGTAATGTAAGAGAACTTCAAGGGTTCTTAGGTTTATGTAATTTTTTCCGTAGATTTATTAAGGATTTTGCGCTAAAAACGAAGCCTTTACAAAATTTACTTAAGAAAGGAGCTCAGTTTGATTTTGATGCTAACTGCGAAAATGCATTGGAACAGTTGAAAAGGGAGTTAGTATCTCCGCCGGTTTTGCGAATTTATAATCCGGGTGCAGAAACGGAGCTTCACACAGACGCTAGTAGTCATGGTTTTGGTGCGATACTGTTACAGAAACAGAGCGACGGATATTTTGGTCCGATAGCATATTTCAGTAAATCAACAACTGATTGCAAAAGAAATTATCATAGCTTTGAGTTAGAGACTTTAGCAATAGTAAAAGCAGTAGAGCGATTCCATGTATATTTGCAGGGTATTAAATTTAAAATTGTAACGGATTGTAATTCTCTGGTCATGGCGATGAAAAAAATCAATATTAATCCACGAATTGCGAGGTGGAGTTTATTTTTACAAAATTATCAGTATGATTTGATACACCGTATATCCAAAAAGATGGTACATGTAAATTCTCTGAGTCGAAATGTGATGATTGTTAATAATATATCAGTAGAAGATGAAATCATGTATAAACAATTGACTGATCCTAAATTAAAAGAAATTGCATCAGAGTTGGAGATGAAAGAAAACAAGTATTTTTCACTAGTTAATGGTCTGGTCTTTAGAAACTATCAAGATAAGCAATTATTTGTTGTTCCAGATAATATGGTAAATAATGTCATTAGAATTCATCACGATGAAATGGGTCATGTTGGCATTGACAAAACTATTCAGGGAATTCTCAAGTACTATTGGTTCGCTTGTATGAAGATAAAAGTTAAACAATATATAGAAAGTTGTATAAAATGTCTTAGTAACACTATTGCTGCGGGAAAAACGGAAGGAGAAATGGAGCTTGTTGATACTGTACCCGTTCCTATGCATACGATACACGCGGATCATTTTGGTCCTTTAGAAGAAACTGCGGAAAAATATAAGTATATTCTGGTAGTTGTGGATGCATATACTAAATTTGTCAGGTTATATCCGTGTAAATCAGTATCTTCGGAACACACTGTAGCACACCTTACAGCTTTGAGCAATTTATTTGGATGTCCGGAAAGGATAGTTAGTGATCGCGGAACAGCGTTTACTTCTAGTGTGTTTGCCCAGTTTGCACAAGAAAATGGTATTAAACATATAAAGACAGCAGTTGCCTCACCTTGGGCAAATGGCGCGGTAGAACGTGTAAATAGGTTTTTGAAATCAACTCTATCTAAGGTTATTGAGGATCTGAGTGATTGGTCTAAAAAACTCGGTAGAGTACAGTATATTTTAAATAATACCTTTCATAAGTCAATAAATGCTACACCTAGTATGGTATTTTTAGGGTATGATCAAAAGAATCAATCAGATAAGGATCTTCGACGATTTATGGATGAATTGATTGCAATTGATAAAAATATTGATCAGGAACGTAATAAGGCTAGAGATACAGCAAAATTAGTTAATAGTGCGGTTCAGGAATATAATAAAAATCAATATGATAAACGACATAAGAAACCAACAACATATAAAGAGGGTGATTTAATCTTAATTAAAGTGCTGCAACATAAACCGGGCATAAATCAAAAATTATTTCCAAAATTCAAGGGTCCATATCAGATTGCTCGAGTGCTGCGAAAGAATAGATATGTTGTAACGGATATACCTGGATATAGTCTTACTCAGAAACCTTTAAATACTATCTTGTCAGCTGATAAAATAAAACCATGGATAAGAATAACCGAAATGGCACCACAGGTATCGGAGGATATATAAATTTGCGTTAGTATATAAGGCTATTAACCATTGAACGTTCATTCGTATAGGATGATAAATAATTTATATATATAAATATGTACAGAGACGAATAGTTCGGGACGAACTATAATGTCAGGATGGCCGAGCTGTAAGCGGCAGAATAAATAGAGTAAGTTATCGACACAGGGATGTAGGAATTCCACAGTTTGCGAGAGGTGACGTAGAATAGTCGGCGCTAGCGACAAATGTGAGACGAGTATGATTTAGGAGTATAAGGAAGCGAGAGTCGCGAAGTAGCTAGCAAAGAGACAACATGTATAGAAAGTGAGAAAGTAGAGAAGAAGTTAATGTGAGAATATGAAGTAACGGTAGTAAGACTGAAAGCGTTATATGATAATGGAGATAGAAACGGACCCTGTATTATGTGATAATGGTGATATAAACGGACATTGTATTATTTGAGATTTGACGACAAGAAGAAGTGAAATGTATATCTCTTGAGACCAGAAATGAATATATTAAATATATATATATATCCTGACAATATACCAAATGTGTACACATATATCAAATTTAGATACCTATCTAATACTTGTTCTCACGAAAGGACTACCTTAATTTTTGTGTATATGGGGCATTTCATGCCAAATCGACCTGGGTTTGACCCTCGACCTCAATGATTTGGTCGGCGTTTTTTTATGTTATTGTTCCAACTCTAAAATGCACTCAGATTTTTTTAGATTTTTTTTTTATAATATTGATTTAGTTCCAATTTTTTAAACCGACATATATCAATGGCCATAATTTAAAAATCTGAAAAAATACTGTCAGATATCAAATTTTTTAAACCTTGAAAGTGGACCGGCGTTGGTTTCTAATTTTTTCGTAAAAAAAAAAGTTATTTTAATGTCCTTTCAAACAATATACTACAATATGAAAAACTCAATTAAAAATTTTTCAGTACCCCAGAGGACTACAACTCAAAACTTTTAAATGAAACTCCTTATATTGTATATATTGTTTAAAAGGACATAAAAAAAGAAATTTTTTGCTGCAAACCAAAGGTCAATACGTTGATCCGTTCGGGAGTTATTTAGGGTCAAATTTCAAAAAAGTCAATTTTTTTACCCTAAATAACTCTCGAACGGGTATAAACGTATCGACCTCTGGTTTGCGCCAAAATTTTTCTTATTTTATGGCCTTTCAAATGATATACTACTTTAGAGGGGTTTCTGTTTAAGAAAACACCGATCAAATTGACCTAGCCTTGAAAAGGTCATTCAAGGTCAAGTCCATATTTTTGTCATATGTCCCCCTCCAAACCATGCAACTTTTGTCCGAAACATTTTTAAATAAAATCATCGGTTGATGAGATAATTGACTGTATCATTTAAAACGAAATTAGCAGGAGGATATCTGAGGAGGTGGAGAAGCTTCTGTTGGGCTTGGAAGAGGTTAAAGACTTCTACGGGGACAAACAATAAAATTACATACATACATATACATTTAAAACAAAATTCCCGTATATATATAATCAAATGTCCCGACTGACTCATCAACGCCCAGTCCAATCCCCTAAACCTAGAAACGTGAAATTCGGGGAGTATATTCCTTCATGACGTAAGCAACCACTAAAAAGGGATTTTTAGAAATTCGATCTTTATCGGGGTGAAAAGGGGTAAAATGTGTTTTCACGGATTTTTCAATATCTCTTAGGCTCGATAAGATACTGACTGAGTTTTTGCTCATAAAGGTTACTCATACAAATGCTTAAAAACATAATTCAGGATTTTTTCCTAATCAACCCTTAAAGGAACAAATCTATATTCGGAGGTAAATTATAGAATCCTTCGCATACCATAGCGAAGCACGGGGTATCAAGCTAGTAAATTATATATATAATATATACATATATATTTCGTTCTCCGTGTGCACGCTATGAAAGTTGAAGTTTATTCTTCAATTTTGCAAGGTCCACTTTACATTAGCGCCGTTTGTAATCAAATCTTCGCAGAGAAACGAGCCTTGAAGCATTCGAAAGCTGAGAATTTAAGCTTTAGAACGCTTTTTTAAACATTACTCTGTGAAAATATGTTACTTTGAATTTGAAGCTTTTTAGCGCTGATTTCAAGTGGTCCAAATTTTTCTCATTTTTACTAACCCTTATATTTTTTGCCACATGTATGTACGCTCAATTCACGAATCTTAAAACACTAAAGGATAATCCTTTTACAAAATTTACAAAACACTTGTATGTATGTACATGCCACTAAAACGAACTATCATCAGCTATCAATTTGCCGCGAAATATAACATCGACCGCCAGACGCGTGGAAAAGAAACAATGCACCGATGCGCGCTATCTCGCTCGCTCACTCTCTTAATATATCTACGAGGCTTGATCGCTAGTGCATTCTTACGTCAGAAATTGCAACCGTACAAGTATAAAGAACATACTAAATTCTCGTACTCGCGTAAATATACACAGTAGTGTCTCGCGCTGCACGTGTACTTGGCGTGAAACACTATCGTGTCTCTTAATGATGCATACATAAGAATAATGCAATCATATTATAATAAAATAATCTTAATATATAGTTTTTAATAGTAGAATATATAATGCGTTATAAAACATTTCCCTTGTTTTATTAGAGTGAGCAGATTACCAATCGCACACGACGATATTTTCCAATCGAGCATATTCTCGATTAAACACAGTCTTGATCAATCATATTCCTAATTGGACACAGTCTGATCGAACACGTTTAGTTGCATTTGGATACAGTCTCGATCGGACACCATTCCGATCGGATACAATCCCGCGCGATTAGGCATTTCCGTGCAATAATAAACCTCGTTTTGCACTGTAAGCACCGGTTGATGTATAGTGTATCTCGCTTTGCGTGCAAAATTGGAAATCCGTGTGAAACTATACAATAAAAAAATCTCATTTTGCACTGTAACCACCGAGCAGTATGGGGCGGAGCTCGTTTCGCGTGAAAAGTTGAAAATCCATGTGGAATCGTACAATGATAGACTTTATTTTGCACTGTAAACATCAGGGAATGTGGAGTTTTCGCTTTACGTGCACTGAAAGCCGAAAAACAGTAATAATTCCTGTATTTTTGCTCATTCTCAACTTTTAATCTTTCTTACAGTAACCATTACGCACTACTACAATATACATTCTCCCAGCAATCAGTACGGATTTTACAGTAACCATTACAATAAAGACCAGTAAGTAATTATTCCGGTGTAATATTTTAATGGAAAAAAATTTTTATTTTATTTTCAAATAGTTCTAATTTTTTTTAAATATTTTTATAGTTTAATTTTTATTTGTGGTTTCGCATATATTCTATTTTATTTATTATGAGAAGGCTTTGAACGAGCGATGCGCTCCCGCCCTTCTAGAGGGCAGCTCCCGGTTTGCGGCGTGACTCGGCGCGCCACGCGTGCGTACGGGGATCATGGCTCACGCAGACGAGCTTTGTTCTCTGACGTGTTCAAACGTATTTGATCGTCCATTGAGATTTAGGCATAAGAAATAAGTTATATTAGCTGACGTTCTAACAGTAAATTCTTTGGCAGGTTAAAGTATAAAATGCCTCCTAAACAATACGAACAAAAGTTTCGTCGTGCGTGGCTTAAAGACCCGCTTCTTAAAGATTGGCTCATTGCTGTGGAAAGTATATACAGGAACGGTTGGAAAATGCACAATGTGCAATCACATTGTATCAAATAGATATGCAGATTTGAAAAATCACCGAAGTTAAAAAAAACATAAGAAAAATGAATTGTTAATAATAGGTCCAAATCCTCAGCCAAAAATACCGTTCCAAAAGGATGCAGATTTGTTTTTGTCAAAACAGACGGAAGCTACATTTAGTCTGTTCATGGCGCAGCATACTTCCATCAACATCTGTGACCATTTAATTAATGCCTGTAAAAAATGTTTTGAAGGTAAAGCTGTAGAAAATCTACATATGCGTAGAACTAAATGTTTGGGGATCATAAAAAATATTATTGCACCGTTCTTTTTTGAAGACTTAAAGAATGACGTGGGTGATTTTAAATTCAGTCTCATAATTGATGAATCTACTGATTTAACAGTTAATAAATATTTAGGAATGTTAAGAATATTTAGGTTCAGCGCGTTTATGTTGCCGAGTGTACAGACACATAATTCCTTATGTTCTATGTGACTGTACAGTAAAACGAGTCTAGCGCGACTCGGGTAACTTCGGCAGCTTCCGTGCCCCGAAGCGACTTCGAGTGGCAACCGTGCGAGGCGGCTCTTCCCCTCTCTAGTCTCGTCTCAAGTCTCATGTCGAGAGGAGAGCACGCGCCATACAGTTTATATTAATAAAGAGAATTTATAATAAATTCGGAAGCGACTCAATTCTCCTCAGCCCGTCCACACAATTCCTGTATCAACAGGTTATGGGCCCAGTTAACGTTAACTGCGGAAAATTGTGTGTGCTGAGAGAATTCGGGGAGTCGCACGTGGCGCGGAACGAAAAGTCGGCCATTTGTTCGAGTGCCGGTGTGCCGGTGTTAACGTGTCGGAAGCGTGCAAGCAAATCGAAGCCGCGATGTCGGTCGGAATCTCGGTGAAGGATGTGAAGCCTTTCGATGGAACGAACTTCCAGGGCTGGAAAGCTCAAGTGAACGCGTTATTCGTAATGAACGACGTCCTCGACATCGTAGACGGCACGAGGGAACCGCCACCCGTGGAAGCGGGACACGCGGCCGCGTTGAAGAAAAACGTGAAGGATGACGCAACGGCGAAATTCATTATCCTGTCCAATCTCGACGAAGCTCAACAAGTGTGTGTGCTATCGTGCATTTCTGCGAAAGAAATGTGGGACAAATTGTGTCTAATCCACGAGCAGAAGACGGCGACAAATAAGTTGGGCCTGCTGCAAAAGTTTCACGCGTACCGGATGAGCGAAGCGGACACGGCGGTACAACACGTGGCGAGGGTAACGAATATGGCGAGCCAGCTCAAGGACGTCGGTAAAGACGTATCAGACGCCACAGTCATGGCGAAGATTCTCGCGAGTCTGACCACGAGGTTTAGCACGCTGCAGGTGGCGTGGGATAGTGTCGACCCTGCACGACAAACTCTCGATAATCTGCAGGAAAGGCTGATTAGAGAGGACGCGAGGCTCAACAACGACGAAGACGTTTCGGAAGCGTTGGCCGCAACGGCCAAAAATCGACGTCAGCGAGGAGCGAAAAGTGTCGAGAACAAAAAGACTAAAAATATCAAAGAAATACAGTGCTACAAGTGCCAAGAGATGGGACATATCGCGAGTCGGTGCCGAAATAAGCGGAAGCCGCGTGACGACAGTGAAAAATCCCGCGCTCTTGATGACGAGAAATCCCGCGACTGCGCATTCGTAGTGGAGACAGTTAAAAGTTCGATAGCGTCGGATTCGAAAAGTCGTGTGCTGTGGACGCAAAGTCATGTTATGGCGGCCGACCAAAGTGAGGTCTGGCTGATTGACAGTGGTGCGTCGAGGCATCTAACTTACCGACGTGAGTGGTTTGTCGACTACAAGACGGACAAAACCGGTGCTACGATATCACTTGGTGATAATCAGAACTGCAACGTCGCTGGTGAAGGCACGGTGCAAATTAAAAAGCTTGTCGACGGTGTGTGGCACGACGCGCGAATCGAAAATGTGTTGCACGTCCCTAAATTACGCAAAAACTTATTCTCTGTCGGAGTGTGTACGAAAAAGGGATTCGGAGTGCAATTTAAAAACAATTGGGTCAAAGTGGTGCTCGATGGCAAGGTGCTCGCGACGGGCATGAAGCAAGCCAACGATGTTTATCGCATGTTCTTCAAGGTCGCAAAACAAGGAAGCGCCAAAGAAGCGAACATAGCCACGACGAACTTAACCGTGTGGCACGAGCGAATGGGACACGTCGGGAAGCGCGCGATACGCGAACTGGCAGAAAAAGGACTGGTGAGCGGAGTGACAATTACGGACAAAAGTGACGTCTTTTGTGAACCGTGTCAATTAGGGAAACTGCACAAGCTGCCGTTCAACAAGAAATTGGAGCGCGATACTAAAATAAAACCGGGCGAAAAAATGCACTCGGATGTCTGCGGGCCGATGTCAACGAACTCGGTCGGAGGATCGAGGTACTTCTTAACCTTCAAGGACGAAGCGACCGGCTACAGACACGTGTTCTTCATGAAGAAGAAATCCGAGGTGTATGAAAAATTCAAGATCTTCGAGAAGATGATCGAAAACAAGTTCGGTCGAAAAATGAAAACGCTGCGCTCGGACAACGGTCGGGAATTCTGCAATAGAGAAATGGACAATTATCTCGAAAAGTATGGAATCAAGCGAGAAACGACGGCACCATTTAATCCTGAGCAAAATGGCAAAGCCGAACGAGACAATCGGACAATAGTCGAAAGTGCGCGAACGATGATAATCGCGAAAAATCTACCGTTAAGTCTATGGGCAGACGCAGTGAATTGTGCGGTATATGTCCTTAACCGAACCGTGTGGACGAGTGGTGCAGTAACGCCGTACGAAGCATGGGCTGGGAAAGCTCCAAATCTGAAGCATTTACGAATTTTTGGTTCGGATGCGTACGTGCACATTCCCAAACTATTCACGCGAAAATTCGATGCACGAGCGAGCAAGAAGATCTTTGTTGGATATACAGAAGAATCGACTAACTATCGGGTATATGACCCGGAAACGAAAAAAATAAGCATAGCTCGCAATGTCGTGTTCAACGAGAAAGTCGGAGCGCCGTCACAAAAAGCAGAAGAGAAGGAAGAAGAAAATGAAGTGACTCTTCCACTATCGAAAAACGAGAACGAGTACGAGAACGGGAACGTGATCGATGCTGAAGAAGACGACGGCGACAACGAAGAACGAGAAGAAGAGGACAACGACGAGGCCCAGGAACGAGAGAACGAGCCAGCACGAGAAGACCCAAGGGCAGCACAAGAAGATCCCAGAGTCCTGCAAGATCGCTCGAAAATTCAAACTCCGAGCAGGTACCGGCACAACGCAAATGTTGCCGAGTACATCGTACCGATGACGTACGAAGAGGCTACGAATAGCACTGAAGCCACGCAGTGGGCGGATGCTATTCAAAACGAGTTCAAGGCGCACGAGGAAAACAACACTTGGAAACTCGTCAAAAGGAGAACGCCGGAAATGAGACTGATCGACTCGAAATGGGTGTTTCGAGTGAAGAAGGATGCAGACGGGAGACTTCGATTCAAGGCACGATTGTGTGCGAGGGGCTTCCTACAACGAGAGGGGATCGACTTCAAGGAAACGTTTTCTCCAGTGGTGAGATATGACTCACTCAGAATATTGCTGGCAATAATCGCTGAGAAGAATCTCGAGGTAATTCAGTTTGATGTACAAACTGCATTTCTATACGGACAGCTGGAAGAGACGATATATATGGAAATTCCGGAAGGACTCAAGGTAAAAGAAGATCCCAGGAACGTGGCATGCAAGCTCGAGAGGTCTCTCTACGGGCTAAAACAGGCTCCAAGATGCTGGAACCTGAGATTCACGAAATTTCGAGACGAATACAACTTTAAAGAGTGCGAAGCAGATAAGTGTGTGTTCGTCGGGAAATTCGGTAAATACATAGTGTTATTGGCGTTGTTTGTTGACGACGGGTTGGTCGCGTCAACCAATGTAAAGTTACTGAAAATAATAATTCAACGCCTAAGCGAAGTGTTCAAAATAACGGTCGAAAACTCAGACATTTTTGTCGGGCTGCAAATCGAACGCGATAAAGAGCGAAAAACGTTAACGATTCACCAGAGCGCGTACACGCGAAAGATTATTGAAAAGTTCGGTATGGCGAACTCGAAAACGGTGAGTGTGCCAGCGGATCCGAACGCGGCACTGTCCCCAACCGAGGAGGACGACGAAAGATTAATTAGCGTGCCTTATCGCGAAGCAGTCGGGTCGTTAGTATTCTTAGCGGCTGTATCGAGACCGGATATTGCGTTTGCGGTAAATTCAGTTAGCAAATATCTTGGCAAACACAATGCGACACACTGGCGAGCAGTAAAGCGAATATTCGCGTATCTTCAAGGCACGATAGACTACGGTATCAAGTATGTAAGCGGCGGTAGCGAAGCAGCATTAATAGGTTTTTCGGACGCTGACTACGCCGGAGATATCGAAACGCGAAGGTCCACAACGGGATATGTTTTCTGTCTCGCGAACGGGGCCGTCACGTGGTTGTCGCAGCGGCAACGACTGGTGACGCTAAGTACGACAGAAGCTGAGTACGTGGCTGCATCGGCAGCAGCGCGAGAAGTAGTCTGGATAAGAAAATTGCTATCCGACATCGGATGTCCCTGTGATAAAGAAACGACTCTATATGTCGATAATCAGAGCGCAATTCAACTAGTCAAAAATCCAGTATTTCACAAGAGAACAAAGCATATAGATGTTCATTTTCACTTTATCCGCGAAAAGGTAAACGGAAAAGAAGTTAGGGTCGAATACGTTCCGTCCGAGAATCAGCGCGCGGATATACTCACAAAAGCGCTGCCGCGAGACCGTTTCAGAAATTTATGTTTTAAGCTAAACATGATAACGAACAAGAAACGCTCGAACGGCGGTAGTGTTAAGAATATTTAGGTTCAGCGCGTTTATGTTGCCGAGTGTACAGACACATAATTCCTTATGTTCTATGTGACTGTACAGTAAAACGAGTCTAGCGCGACTCGGGTAACTTCGGCAGCTTCCGTGCCCCGAAGCGACTTCGAGTGGCAACCGTGCGAGGCGGCTCTTCCCCTCTCTAGTCTCGTCTCAAGTCTCATGTCGAGAGGAGAGCACGCGCCATACAGTTTATATTAATAAAGAGAATTTATAATAAATTCGGAAGCGACTCAATTCTCCTCAGCCCGTCCACACAATTCCTGTATCAACAAGGAATTATAGTCAATTATTTTCGTACTAGACATAACAAGTTTGTAATTCCATATCTTGATGTAGTTCCTGTTGAAAACTGCAATACAGAAGGTTTAATTAAAGCCATAAAAAAAGCTTTGACAAAATATAATTTTAATATTGTAAGGGTAAAGGATGGGTCGAACCGGCCACGTTTTCTTAATACGTGTATTTTCTTAATACATATGGATACCACAAGCTTCCGGTTGGGTAAGGAAGGAAGACGGGTGCTCCGTAAAGGAAAGAAGGAATAAGGGAAAGGACGGGCGGAGTAAGGAGTCAAGGAACGAAGAGAGAATAAAGGGAACCCCGAAGGAAGGAAAAGAGGAAGGCGTACAACTGAAGAAAGGCCGGAGGGCAAGAAAAATCGGAAGTAAATCAAGAAAATACGGCGAGGAAGAAAAGAGGTTAGGACGGAGCAAGACAAGGGAAGGAGAGAAGAAGAGAGAAGAGGGAGGGAACGCAATTGAGGTAGGCGACCGGAGAAGGGAAGAGGAAGCGGGGAGCACGGGCATGCGCGAGCCACGGAAGCGGAGACACGTGCGTGGACAGAGGGCTGTTCGGTGCTGAGGCGGCGCGGGGTGCCGGCCCCTCCAAAAGAGTGGGTTGGCACTACTGCGGATCGCCGAGGCGGCGCGGAGTGCCGGCCCCTCCTAAAGAGCGGGTTGGCACTACTTGCGGGGCGACAAGGCGTGACAGGAAAGCAAGTGACATCGGCACGAGAGTGAGCGAAGTGGCGCAGGTCGCTGCGGTGGAAACGCGGTGAGTGAGAGGGGCCGATCGAGATAGGGTGGCACGACTGAAAGTCGACAGAGCGGCGGTGCATGCTTGGCAAGAGAAAGAATACGAGAAAGTGGACTGTAAGCACAACGCAGAGCAGGTGAAGAGCATATCGCGGAAAGAATAAGAGAGTAGGTTCGAAATGCGAAGGAGAAAGGAATCGAATAGAATGGAGGAAAATCGTAAGTAAGAAAAAAATAGAAGAAGCGGGGAGAGGGGGTAAGAATAGAAGTAAGAAGAGATGAATCAATGGGGCAAGAAGGCGGATAGGTTAGGGCTTACAAAGAGAGGAAAGAAGGAGGACAAGCGCATTAAGTAACATAATTCATTATGCACACAGTGGCAGACAAAGAAGAGGTACAGACAGCGGCGCGAAAGAGGGAAGAGACAGGATGGATCAAGGAAATTACGAGGGAGCTAAGGGAAATCGGGCATGAAATTAAAGAGGAAATAATACGAACGGGAAGGGAAGTCAAAGAGGAACTGAGAAAGCTAAAAACCCACTGGAAGTGGAGGAGAAGAGGATGGTGGAAGAAAAGGAAGAACGAGGGGAAGAAGGGTGGAGAGAGGAGTGGGGAAGGGATTGGAGCGAGGGTTCGACAGACTCAGGGGGAAGGATCACGGAAGGGACGGATAATGGTCGTGAAGGCAAGAAGAATCGGGAAGCTAAACAAGATAGCCAAGGAAGGAAGAGGGCGACAGAGAAAAAAGGAGACGGAGGAAGAGAGAAGAGCGAGAAGGAATGGAGAAGACCGCCGGAAAGCGTACAGAAGGAAGGAACAGGAAGAGGAGAGGAACAGACGAGGCGAATGATAGGAGAGAGAAGAGGAGATAAGAAGAAGAAGAGAGAAAAGAGAGAGGGAGGAGGAAGGAAAAAAGAGAGAGAGAGAAAAGAAAAAATTGAGAAGAGGAAAAAAGAATCTGATCTGGAGGAGAGTGGCAGGAGAAGGACCAAAAGAAAGAAGGGAGATGCTGGAAGCGATAATGGAAAAGGTAACAGGAAGAGAGATACCGATAAGAAAAGCATGGGAGGTGACTGGTGTGGATGGTAAGATTGTAATTTTCACGGAACTAGAAGAAGAAGAGGACAAGGAAGAGGTGATAGAAAGATGTGATGAGATATGGAGAAGGTGGGAGATTGGCGTCGACGAGGAACTAACACTTGAAGAGAGAGCATATAGACATAAGATGGTGGAGAGAGCAAGAGAGGAAAGAACGAGGGGCAACGCAGTGGTGTTAACAAATAGAAGAATGTGGATAAACGGAAGGGAGGTGAAGTGGGAGGAGGAAAGAGGCGGTTGGAGGAGAATATGACCGGACAATATTCACGACAAAGACAATTAGGGTTTGGGACGGTGGATTAGTTTTCTGATTCAAAAGATTTAAAAGGTTGATTGATTGAAAATTATGATTTTGAGTTTGATTTTGATTTTGATTTTGATTTTGATTTTGGTTTTTTGATTTTGGTTTGTATGGCATTGTATTGTATAGAATCAGAGGAGGATGGTAGAGTTTGTACAGGGTTGGGTACGTCCCTTTAAAAACGCCGGATGGAATGGTTTGGGAACGTTCCACAAAAACGCCCTTTAAGGCCCCTTTGGGGCAAATAAAGTATCCTTAACTATATGGATACCACAACGGTCTAAATCGTAACTTAAAAGAAACATAATTTTACGTAATACATAACTTCGCGTAATACATAATAACTTCGCGAATTACATAACTTCTCAAACCGTAATACATAAAAACGACTTAGGATAACTTCTCAAATGCGTGGCTTCTTAAAAATGCACGACGACTAACTTGTCCTCTTGCGCGCCAAAACGATTCTGGAAAAATCCTCGCGGTGTGTAACAGTCGACGGTCAGTAACCGCGCCACCATCGCCGTCACCCCATCTCGCGTCTCTTACACTTCGGGCATCCTGACAATATGGTCATCCCGACCATGCTCGTCATCCGAATCATGCTCACATTCGTCTTGACTCTCTATTCGTCTGATCCATGACTTTAATCGATCTGGCCCAAATACGCCAGGAAAAGGTCGCTGGGTCAATTGAAACCCTTCTATGTCCTTGATTACATACCTATCACGGTCTAATACCGATTCTACAACATAAGGTCCTTTGTATTTAGGAGTTAATTTTTGGTTAATGCCAGGTGTAGTAATAACATTTTTCACCATTACATAATCACCAACTTTATGTTCGGTTCCTTATGTTTCGCATCAATATATCCTGCTCGGGGGGGTGTTTATCCGCCCGGATTCGCGAATGGTCAAACTCGGTTGAAGGACCAGAGGGCCCGTGCCCTCACGAAAACGATTAGAAATGCCAAAAAAAGGGGGGGGTGCGAAGCGACTCACCGTATCGTAGCCCGTGATGTCCTCGCACAGCCTCCGTCCTTCCTCCTGGTTCTCGTGGTGGCGGAGAGTCAGCCCAGGCAGGATGGTCGTGCAAGACGCATGCGGATCACGTGATCGTGCGTGCAGGCGGAAGACAAGCAAGCAAGCGTTAATGCACACGATTCGAATCACACGGCGCCGTTTCGCGGGGTGCACCCGGGCGCGGAATACCGTCCACAAAATCACTATGTGGCAAGATTCTATCGATACGATGTAATTCTTCTCGAAAGCGAGAGACGACGATGGTCCGAGACGTGAGGCGTCGAGTACGGCCCCAAATTTTACTGTCTTCTCTCGCGTACGAAATACAACTGTGCCGGTGCTTGCGCCTCGCGAAGACACCGGGAAGAAGCCCCTCTTCTTCGTGCTTGGGGTGGCCGCCCGCGTGCGGGCAGCACGAGTCGGGTGAGTCGCGCGAACATTGACTATCGAATGGATCGCGATCCGCCAACGTCGCGCGCGAGTCGCTAATACGAAGTGAGCCTCGTTACCGACCGTAAACGAGACAAATATATACAAAGATGCTAAGCAACTAATCTAAACGCGAATACAATACAATGACGCAACTAACAACTATTTACAAGTAACTATTTACACGCGAGTACCAAACATCCCGCCCACCAAAATGCAGCGAGATGCATTTTTTTTTACGGATCGGGGTTGGTCGCCTGGAGAAGTGTGCCCATCGGCAGGGGGCACAGCTTCACCAGGGGACGCACGATCGAACCGCCCGTCACTCGGACCGTGGGCGACCCGCGGAACGCCATCGCGACCCGGGTGAAGGGACTCTACGCGGCCGCGCTTCCATTGGAGAGGCGACGCGTTCTCCTCTCGAATGAGTACGAGTGAGCCCACGGCGAGCGGATTAGCGGAGGTCCACCATTTGGGACGCTGCTGGAGAGTACAGAGATACTCATGATGCCAGCGTCTCCAGAAGTCCTGGTGAATTCGCTGTATTAATTGCCATCGACCTAAGTGGTTCACGGGGAGAGGAGTCAAGTCAGGAGAGGGAATGGCCACCAGGGGCTCCATTGTGAGGAAGTGACCGGGAGACAGGACCTCTAGGTCCAGAGGATCCGTACTCACGGGACAAAGCGGCCGCGAGTTCAATACGGATTCTATCTGAGCGAGGACCGTCGCGAACTCCTCCAACGTCAGAATCTGCTCCCCCACCACCCGCCGTAAGTGAGTTTTAAAAGATTTAACGCCCGACTCCCAGAGGCCCCCGAAATGGGGCGCAGAGGGAGGGTTGAAGGACCATCGGATCCTCTCCCGCTCCGCCGCGCCGCGCATGTGTGCTGCGAGCTCCCGAGAAGCGCCCACAAAGTTCGTGCCGCAGTCACTATATAACAAGGAGCAGCGTCCGCGACGGGCTACGAAGCGGCGCAGCGCAGCGAGGAAGGATTCCGTGGTCAACGAGAGCGCCGCCTCCAAGTGGACGGCCTTAACCGCGAAACAAACAAAAAGGCAGACATATGCCTTAAACGAGGAGACCCCTCGCGCTCCGGCGAGTGACGAGCGTGAAGGGTCCCGCAAAGTCGACGCCGCTCACCGAAAAGGGCTTGACCTGGCTCACGCGGTCGACCGGTAGCTCCGCCATGAGCGGTTGACTCGGGCGAGGGTTCGCTCGGAAGCACTTATAACACGCAGAGAGCACGCGTCGAATTGCGCGATGGACTCCGAGGATCCAGAACTGTTGTGCGAGGAGATATTGGAGCGTGCGTCTACCCGGGTGCAGATTCGCACGGTGCTCCCGCTCGATTATGAGGTCGGTTAACCGGTGTTTGTTGGGCAACAATATAGGGTGCTTGGTCTCGTAGGCCAATCCCGAGTGAATCAGCCTGCCGCCCACCCTGAGAAGACCCGTTGGGTCCAAAAAGGGAGCGAGTTTGAGAAACGGTTTTGGCAGCCCTTTCCGGTGCCCTAGACGATCGATCTCCTCCTCAAACGAATCCAGCTGGACGAGTTTGATTAACGTTAACAATGCGGAATGCGATTCGTGTTGGTCCACGGCCAAGGTCGCGGGTGCCGGCCTGGCCCTGGAACGACTTAGGAATCGAGAAACGTATGCGACTATTCTACAGATTTTGTCTAGCGACGAGAAGCGATCCAATAACGCGAGCAATGAACCGGGCGGATCGAGTGACACGAGCGAGGTGATCCGCTCTTCCTCGCGGGGAAGCGACTCCTCCGAGAGGACCGGTTCGACGTGAGTCTCGAAGTCCGTCAACCACTCGGGTCCCTCCCACCACATCGAGCTAGCCACGAGGTCGCGGGGAAACAGTCCGCGCGAGCAATGATCCGCCGGATTTTGATCCGTGGGCACGTGTCCCCAAGCCGCAATCGGAATCCTCTCCTGTATACGAGCGACGCGGTTGCGTACGAATGTCTTCCATCGATGCGGAGAGGATCGGATCCAACAAAGCGCGACCGTGGAATCGGACCAAGCGCGCTCAGTGTCAATGACGGTGTGACCCCGTAACACCTGACGGACGTACGCAGTTAAATCGGCGAGGAGCAACGCGGCACAGAGCTCCAATCGGGGTAAAGAGACCGCGCGGAGGGGAGCCACCTTTGACTTGGCACAAAGAAGCAAGCGTTTGCTCTCCGATGGAGCGACGACACGCAGGTAGATTACGGCCCCGTAGCCCAGCTCACTTGCGTCACAAAAACCGTGGAGCTCATATCGAATGTTATCGCCCACTGGGAACGTGCGCGGGATACGGAGCGCGGTCAACGCGTCGAACTCCGATTGGTAACGCTCCCATTGGCGGCGGACCTCCAACGGGGGTTCGTCATCCCACTCGAGCTTTAGCGTCCATAACCTCTGGATCAGGCACTTCGCGGTGAACGTCAACGGGGTCAAAAAACCCAAGGGGTCGAACACGCGGGCCACCTCCGACAAAATGGTGCGTTTCGTGCAGTTCCGATTCAGCGGGTTGATTTGAAAGCCAAAGGTGTCCGACTGAGAATGCCACCGGAGTCCCAGGACCTTGAGGACCTGGTCATCGGCTGACTCAAACGAAAGCATCGCGTCGCTACAGATTGATGGGTCGAGCCCCTCCAACGCTTCGGAGTGGCTGCTCGCCCATTTTCGCAGTTCGAAAACCGGCGCCTCGGAACAATTCGAGGAGCTGATCTCGCAGCGCGACGGCCTGACCGACGGAGCGGACGCTAGCCACGACGTCGTCGACGTACAACGATTCGAGCAAGGTGGTGTAAACTAGGGGGTATCGTTCGCGATTCTCCCGCGCTAATTGAAGCAGACAGTAAATGGCCAGGAACGGCGAGGCCGTATTCCCGAAAGTGACCGTGTTAAGCAAGTAATCGAGTATGGGGTCCGACTCCGAAAAACGCCAGACGATGCTTGGTAATCGCGATGCTCCGGCGTGATCCAGATCTGCCGAAACATTTGTTTTACGTCGGCGGTGAGAGCCACGGGTTTCGCGCGAAAGAGGAGGAGAACCGCGACTATGTCGGGCTGTAGCTTCGGTCCGCTTAGAATCGTATCGTTGAGAGATAACCCGTTCGGGCCTTTCGCTGAGGCATCGAAGACGACGCGAAGCTTGGTGGTCGTACTGTCAAGTTTGTGCACCCCGTGGTGCGGCAAATAGTAAACCCGGCCGTCCGGAGGAGCGGCCTCACTCGCGATGGTCATATGACCGCTATCCAGATAATCCTGCATAAAGGCGTTATAGCTCTGTCGAACGTCCGGATTTGACTTGAAACGGCGCTCGAGTGCGCGCAATCTATTTACGGCTATCGGCCGCGAATCCACGAACGTGGGAAGGCCCGACGCGAACGGGTACGAAACGACAAAACGACCCGAATGGTCACGGTAAGTAGTTCTTTCGAAGAACTCTATACATCGCTGATCCTCCTCGGATCGAGGAGGGTGTTCCGGCACGTCCTCCAGTCTCCAAAATTGCTCCACCGCGGCATCAATTGACTCGAGCGTGGTGGCAAAGGTGTGCAGTGGCTGCACTTGTAACGCCGGAGAGACCGCGCCCATCAGTACCCAACCGAACGCGGTATTGAAGGCGTCCGGTTCCCCGGCTCTCCCGGTGCGGCGACCGTCACGTAGCACGGATACAAAGGAATCCGCGCCCAGCAATATATCGATAGAGCCCGGCAGATGATATTCCGGATCCGCGAGCGGCAGTCCCGTTAAGTGACTCCAATCCTTAGAGTCAACTCGATGGTTAGGCAACGGCGAAGTTATGCGAGGGAGCACCGTGGCTTCGATCGGGAAACGAAGATCATCCCGATTCTTTACGCGAATCACGAGTGAAGTGAGGCCCCGAGTGGTGGCAGCCTTCGTCTCGTTGACGCCCAAAACGGCGACGCTATGTCTAGTCCGCGCGAAAACCGCCCCTTCGAAGGCAGCTTTCTGTAATAAAGTTTGCCTGGCTGGCGCTATCCAGCAACATGCGTACTGGAAATGCGTTGCCCCTAACGTCAAGGGCCTCGGCCCGCACGGTCGAAAGGAGCACCACACTGTTAGAAACGCTGGCCATCGAAACGATGGGCTTGTTTTCGACGATGGTTGAGGGCGCGGACTCGCTGGCGCCCGAAGCTATCGAGGGAACGGTTGCGGGAGAAACCGTGTTAGCCTGCTCGAAGTGCAGGAGCGAGTGGTGTTTCGATTTACAGGACCGACAGGTCCACGAGCTGGGGCAGGTTTTGAGGTTATGACCCGAGCGCAGGCAGTTCAAGCATAATCCCTTGTCACGCGCGAGGTCGTGCCTCTCCCTTGCCGAGAGTTGAAGAAAACCGGCGCATTTTGCTAATAAATGCTGCTCTCCGCATCTTACGCACGCGGCGTTCCGGGTGACGAGCGAGGTAGTCGCTGCGCCCCTCTTCGCGGGAGTCGACGGCTTCGATTGCCCGATTGCGCCGAAGGACCCGCCACTGACGCGAGAACCGAGCAGTAACTCGATAGGTATTGTACCAGCTGATCGAAACTCGGCGAGTCCACCGACATGTGGCTCGCTTCAAACTTCTCCCGTAACGTAGGGGTGAGTTTTTCCAGCAAGTGATTATACAGCATAAATCCCACGCCTTGACCGGATAGCCTAACATTCCAAGAGCGCGCGTGTTCTCGGTGAACCCGTCCAATAACGCACGGAGAGAGGCGGGAGTATCCCCGACCAAAGGCTTAGCGTGTACGACTGCACGCCAATACTGCTTAGCTAACTCGCGCTTGTCCGAATAGCGCGCCTGTAATGCGTCATACGCGATGGGATAATTTTCCACTGTCAACGGCAGGTGTTTTACGACACCGAGAGCCTCGCCAGAGAGCGAAGTCAGTAAATGCTGAAACTTCTCGATGACGGTAACGTCGAGGTTATTGTGAACCGCCGCGTCGAAGAGCGCGATAAAGGTCGGCCACAGCGCGAGATCCCCGCTGAATTGAGGGAGCGCGAGCTTCGGCAGGCGAATGGCCGAGCGAGACGCGGACGATGGAGCCGGCGGATCGGCCTTCCGTGCGGCTCGAGCCAATTTCTCGTATCGCCCCACGACAGCGAAGCGCAATCGGTCGAACTCGTCGCGAATCTTATCCTCCGTCTCGAACTCGTCGTCCCCGACGTCTTGGATAATCTTTAGGTGATTTCCCTCGAAATCATCTACCACTTTCGCGACCGTCGGGTAGCGCGCCATAAATTCCGCCTTCTGAGTCGGGTTTTCCGATGCGAGCACCGAGTATTGATGAATTTCCCTCATGCGGCGAATGCATAGCTCGCGCCGCGATCGAGCCCCCTTCGTCATGGTGAGGATGATCTACACGCGCGCGAAGACACGAAAATCAACAACGGTTCGAAGGCTTTGTCCTACAGGAGTGAGAAGGATCGGGAGATGACAACTAATATTTGCGAGCAAATGTATGTGCACGTGATCAGAGCACGTGCCAAATATTTTCAAAGGTCTCGCTTCGAACGCGGAGACCAACAACAATATCGAAAAACACCGCACCGGTCGCCAAGGTCGGGAGGGGCGGGCGTCTCGAATTCGACGGTTAAGCTGAAGCAATGGAATATCGCGAATATTCGATCGCTTATTATTGCACAAACTATGATTAAGAGAACGGCACCGAGTGTGCAATCGTACTCTCGAGCGCAAAAAATAATAAGGTGTTCTCTCGGTATCGAGAAATAATAGCGCACGCAACGAATATGCGGATATTCCCGTCGCGACGTGCTGAAAGCGACGTACGGACGACAGATATCACGCGGTCCGAACGTGCTGATGATTCCGTCAAATGATGCTGCACCAAGCGTGCAGCGAGCGCGAATTTCACTTGAGAGAACGGCACCGAGTGTGCCGGCGTCTTCTCGATCGCGAGGAATTACGGCACGCGCACAATCCCCGCGCGAACTTCCCCTCACCGCGCGCCGAATACACGCGGGGGAGCGAGAGTGATCACGCGGTGCGAACGTGCACGCGTCAATTATCGCGTTAATCTGTATTGCACGCGGGTGCAGGGGTAGCGTGTCGAATAATGGCACGCGCGAACAATCTTCACGCGTATTTCTTCGCCACAGCGTGCCGAATGCACGTGCGGACAAGAGCGATCACGCGGTGGGATCGTGCACGCGCCGATTATCGCACAACGGAATGCCCAACAGGGCCGACTAATATTACGAATTAATGCGAAGTATTGCGAATCGCGCGAAAGGTTGGCGGAAGTAACGAACGCGAAGCTAGATCCGGCTCGAAGGACCAATGCTCGGGGGGGTGTTTATCCGCCCCGGATTCGCGAATGGTCAAACTCGGTTGAAGGACCAGAGGGCCCGTGCCCTCACGAAAACGATTAGAAATGCCAAAAAAAGGGGGGGGTGCGAAGCGACTCACCGTATCGTAGCCCGTGATGTCCTCGCACAGCCTCCGTCCTTCCTCCTGGTTCTCGTGGTGGCGGAGAGTCAGCCCAGGCAGGATGGTCGTGCAAGACGCATGCGGATCACGTGATCGTGCGTGCAGGCGGAAGACAAGCAAGCAAGCGTTAATGCACACGATTCGAATCACACGGCGCCGTTTCGCGGGGTGCACCCGGGCGCGGAATACCGTCCACAAAATCACTATGTGGCAAGATTCTATCGATACGATGTAATTCTTCTCGAAAAGCGAGAGACGACGATGGTCCGAGACGTGAGGCGTCGAGTACGGCCCCAAATTTTACTGTCTTCTCTCGCGTACGAAATACAACTGTGCCGGTGCTTGCGCCTCGCGAAGACACCGGGAAGAAGCCCCTCTTCTTCGTGCTTGGGGTGGCCGCCCGCGTGCGGGCAGCACGAGTCGGGTGAGTCGCGCGAACATTGACTATCGAATGGATCGCGATCCGCCAACGTCGCGCGCGAGTCGCTAATACGAAGTGAGCCTCGTTACCGACCGTAAACGAGACAAATATATACAAAGATGCTAAGCAACTAATCTAACGCGAATACAATACAATGACGCAACTAACAACTATTTACAAGTAACTATTTACACGCGAGTACCAAACATATCCGCTTATTATATTCTTGCATTGCACGGTTCTTTACAATAGTTTTTTCCCTAAGGTCGTTTCGGCTTACATCTAAATCTTGAGTTGCACGGAAATATTCCCTAAGATCATCGTCCGTAAGACCATATTGTTCATTACCGAATAATAATAAACTAGGAGTGGTGCCTATAGCCTTATGTAACGTGTTATTCAAAGAAAATTGACTTTTAGAAAAAAAATCAGTCCATGTACTTTCGGACGATAACTTAAACAGAATGGATCTTAGGAATCTATTAACCCGCTCTATTTGTCCGTTGCCTCGGGGGCTAGCAGTGGCTATCTTAACATGCTCAACATTCAGTTGCGACAGATAACGGGCTAATTCGTCGGACATCAAAGAACTACCGCGATCTGAGACGATACGGCGACATGTGCCAAAATGATGAAAGTACTCTTTAAGACAAGCAATTACTTCTCTTGTTGTAGTTGACTTAACAGGATATAGTACGGTATATTTCGCGAAAACGTCGATTACAATGAAAATGTGCTTACACCCGAATCTCGCTTTCTCAAGTGGTCCGTAATGATTGACGTGTAGTGTCTCGAAAGGTCTAGTACCTTTTTCGTAAATATAAAGTTTACCTTCGACTTTTCCAGTTGGTACCAAATACGTTAAACACTTGACACAATTAGAAATGTAATCTTTCACACGCGTTTGCATCCCCGGAAACCAATATGTTTTGTTAATTAAATTAATCGTCTTTTCAGGCCCAACGTGGCCTACTTCATCATGACATGTTTGTATCACATCATTCGTCATCGTCTCAGGCACATAGAAAAAGATTTTGCCATCGCGTTTCCGATATACAACGCCGTTTCGCAGTTCGAACCTATCACTTTCTCAAGTCTCCAATTTTTCATAAGTTTTTCTTATTAACGGGTCTTGCAATTGTTTATATACTAAGATCTGATCAAAAGAGAGTGGTTCGATTATTAAAACATTGCGACTCAACGCATCGACGTGTCGCATACGATTCGCCGTACGATGCTCAACCTTATAATTATAATTCTGCAAAATCATACACCATCTACTGATACGTGGATTAATATATTTTTTACGTAAAGCTAATTGGACGGCGCTGCAGTCCGTCACCACTACAAAGGGTATGTCTTGCAAGTATACCCTAAATCTTTCAAGGACGTAAATTATAGCCAAAGTCTCAAGTTCAAAACTGTGATAGCGACTCTCAGCAGCCGTCGTGCGTGGGCTAAAGTACATAACGGGATGCATGTGACCGTCCTGTTGCTGTTGCAGTAATACAGCACCATATCCGTACGAGCTAGCGTCCGTATGTAGTTCAGTAGGTGCCGTATGATTGTATGAAGCTAATAGTGGACAACTAGTTAATTTCTCTTGTAACGTCTCAAATGCACACAATTCCTTTTCGCCAAATGTGAAGGGTACATCCTTTTTTGTGAGATCATACAAAGGTTTCGCAATCTGTGCATAATTTGCTATGAATTTACGGAAATAGCTAGTCAGACCTAGGAATCCTTGTACTTGATTTACAGTTCTCGGCGTCCGAAACCTTTGTACAGCCTTTACATAAGATTTATTCAACGTAACACCATTTCCGGAAATGTTATATTCAAGATATTCTGTTTCTCGCTTCAAAAATTTACATTTGCTAAGATTTAATTCCAGGCTGTACTGCGCCAACAAACACAATACTTCCTTAAGAATCTCTAAATTATCCTCAATCGTAACTGTTGCGATCATAATATCATCTAAATATAACTGTATTTTTCTTAATTTTTAAGTAACCGCTCAAACAATTGATTAAGGCATCTTTGGAATGCTGCAGGGGCATTGGTCAATCCGAAAGGTAGCATTATATACTTATACTGGCCATCCGGAGTAACAAACAAAGTAAACTTGATCGAGTTTTCAGCAATCGGAATATGATGGAATCCATCTTTCAAGTCGAGAGTAGTAAAATATAATTTACCGGACAATTGATCAATTGGATCTTTCACCAATGGGATAGGATATCTGTCTTTTATCGTAATCTTATTCAGAGCTCGATAATTACCGCACATTCGATACTTGCCGTCTTTTTTCTTGACGATAATGATTGGACTGCAAAAGTTAGAATTGCTAGACCTAATAATTCCCCTCTGCAGCAAACCATCGACAATGTTCCTTTTTTCGGCTCGTTCGCTCCATGAAAGTCGTCTAGGCGTGAAATAAAACGGCTTACTCGCGTCCGTTAACTGTATCTCGAATTCCCATGGGATATTTTTAGCCTCCTCCGGACGGTGAATATAAGTGCTCAATAACTCAAATAGTTATTCCTTGACCTTGTAGGAAAGTGACGAATCCAAATTATCGGAAACGATATCCAATGGACTAGTGTGTTCTATAGCCTCAATATTTAGTATATCGCTCATTGGTTCGCCATACATCTGCAAAGCTTGATCAAAAGTAACTGTTAATCCAGACATACTTATAAACAAAGCGTTATATGTCATAGTAGAATCTGGAACGACTACAAATCTTAAAAGAAATGTATGATTAGGTATTAAATGTAATCAAACTCTAGGCGTAATGTACCCAAGAATACACAACGGTGATTTATTTATGCCTCCATAGCTAGTTTCAGTCTTATCGCGAATTAACTTTATATCATTGAATGAATTTAAATACGTACTCTCGCTCATGATGTTTATCGCACTGCCTGAATCTACCAACGCCTCTATCTAATACTGTTCTTTGGTTTCCTTAGCTAATAGGACGCAATAATTCCTCGTCGGCTTCATCAACGGTTTCTTCGGCTGCGGGCTCGGTTCCTTCGGCTGTGGGCTCGGTTCCTCCTGGCAAATAGCGTTGATCTTCTTGTACTCTCGCTCCGCTGGTGCCTCCACTAGTGCTGTTGTACTACCGCCTTCAGATTTCGACTCTTTCTCCATCGCGGGACACTCCTTAAAATAGTGACCCATTTTACCGCAACGGAAACAGGAACCTTTTTCTTGTTTAAGCTTAGGGCACGATCCAGCTAAATGCCCCTCCAGGTTGCAGTTGTAGCATTTTACCGACTGGAAACTTGGCGCCTCTTTTCGTTCAGTCATAAGTTTTGGCCTCGTTGAAAGTGGGGAGGTATTCTTCTTAACATCACTGTGCAACGTAATGTTCTCGAATGCTCCAAATAAAAGTTCGAGTGAAGAGAACTGTTGCATTTTGGCCTGATCCCGTAACCGTACGTCTGGGATACCATCGATTACATATTCTACAAGCTCATCCTCCTCAAGGGACAACTGGTTACCGAGAATAATCTTGTCATAATAATATTCCTTGTAATGCTCGCCTATACCTTTCATTTTCTTTCTTCGAATTTACGTCTTTGCAGGAGCCTGCCTGGCCTGTGGTCAAACATTTTCTTCATTTCATTTAATAAACTGTCTACGCATCCATCTCAACGTACTCGGCTTTAAAGTGTAACCAAGTCGCAGTTTTGCCTTCGACTTTAGCACCGATCAAAAACTTGGCGGAATTGTCGTTTAAGTCGTACATAGCTCGCAGCTTCCTGATTTCCTTTTCCCACACTTTAAATGTATTTTTCGTTCCGTTAAACTCACATAAATAGTCACTTATTGACTTTAAAGTAACCTGCGACGTCGCGACAGGTGTGTCAGAATGGGGGGTAACTCGTAATATCTCGTTCTCTCTCCGCATAAGATCGAGCTCTTGCTGCCTCAGCTCTTTTTCTCGGCGCATAAATTCTAGCTCACGCACGAGAAATCCGGAATCGCTTTGGGGTGGACGGGCTTGAGGCTATTGTACAGAAATGAGTTCCGTTATCCGGTGAGCTACGGTGCAGAGCGGTGCAGGCGAGCGCGCTACGTTACCGTCACGGTCGATAAAAGGTTCAAATACCGAACCGCGAACGCGTAAAAATGGTCAGTCACGCTGCATTGCTCGCGCGTGCATTTGATTAAAAAAACATTTTTAATACAATTTGATATACACACAATTAATATTTATTACATACAATATAACAATCATAGGTGATTATGTAATTATAATTGTATTGTGCATCTGCAACTATTATTCCACCGACTATAAGTATGTGTTCACTGGAATAATATAATTATAGATTATATGATAATTATAATTACAACATAATTACCTATAATTATTCTATTGCATATGAAAAATTGTTTCGCAATATTTTACAATTTTTACGATGTCGTATTATTTTCAGTATCTTATTTATAAGTAAATAAAATATTAAAATTAAAAACTAATTAAGTAATGTTACGCCCGATATTTCGAGCAATATTAAAGTATTAATAAAAAACTATACATACATTTTAAATTATAATTATCGAGTCAACGTTTTGACCTACTTAATCTTTCTCAGGGCATTACATTCAAACTTACAAGTAATATAAATAAAAATAATAATAACTGTTGGAGTTCACATTATCAATACTGAAAATTATAGTCATCGCCGATGGAGCGATTACGACACGCAAAAGAAATAAGGTCAAAGCTAACTTTGAATTAAACGCCGTCACAGGCCACATAATTACAATAATTGTTACCGATTACAATAAATCCTGATCTGAGTTGCAGCTGACGGAGATGCTAATTTTGTGCATTTTCTGTATATTTTAAAAGGTTCTTGACGCAACACCGATCTCTACTTCCATTTAATATCGGACATGACAATTTCCGACGTTGAACATGGCTGATACCAGGATCATACAGAGGAGACTGCCCCTTTTAAAATATACAAAAAATGCACGAAATTAGCATCTCCGTCAGCTGCAACTCAGATCAGGATTTATTGTAATCGGTAACAATTATTGTAATTATGTGGCCTGTGACGGCGTTTAATTCGAAGTTAGCTTTGACCTTATTTCTTTTGCGTGTCGTAATCGTTCCATCGGCGATGACTATAATTTTCAGTGTTGATAATGTGAACCCCAACAGTTATTATTATTTTTATTTATATTACTTGTAAGTTTGAATGTAATGCCCTGAGAAAGACCAAGTAGGTCGAAACGTTGACTCGATAATTATAATTCAAAATGTATATATACCTTTTTATTAATACTTTAATATTGCTCGGAATATCGGGCGTAACATTACTTAATTACCTTTTAATTTTAATATTTTATTTACTTATAAATAAGATACTGAAAATAATACCACATCGTAAAAATTATAAAATATTGCGAAACAATTTTTTATATGCAATAGAATAATTATAGGTAATTATGTTGTAATTATAATTATCATATGATCTATAATTATATTATTCCAGTAAACACATACTTAGTCGGTGGAATAATAGTTGCAGATGCACAATACAATTATAATTACATAATCACCTATGATTGTTATATTGTATGTAATAAATATTAATTGTGTGTATCAAATTGTATTAAAAATTGTTTCGAAACGGTCGGGAGAAAGGAAGTCTGAGGCGAGTGAATCGAACGAGTCGAAGCTCTGGTAAAAGTGAGCTTTATTTCTCTAACATATATACATGATGACTTAGCGTATCAGCGCGTGAATTGTGGATGGGGCCTTATCTTTAGATGGCTCTTATGCCGGCGCACAGGGGCGCCGGACTTCTCAAAAAATACGGTGGCCTAGAGCGGGAGCCGGTGGCTGACTGCTCGCGTAGCCACTGTTACGTTCTCGCGGCTGTTGTTCGCGTCTATTGCTTTTCCCGGAGTCGGGGGAGTTCTGTCCAAGGGCAATTCCGGGATTTCAAGGGAGGGCAGGGCCGGTGCGGTCTTCGTCTCCCTGCTCCTTTTCTCCTTCTTCGTGCGGTCCCCGGTCTGGGTGCCCACAGACTTCTAGGAATTCGGAGGTAGGGGCCTTCCTGCCCTCGGATTGCCAAGCGCTAGAGTCAGCCCTGGTGGGCGTGTGAGTCGCCTGTGCGACTCGGGGATCGTCACTCGTGTCAAAGGCCACCACAGCTCTGGTGGAGGTGCCGGTCCGGCAGTGGTTGGTCGTCGTGGTGGCGAGGGCCTCCTGGCCCGTCTCCTTGGTCGTAGTCGTCGGCGGCCTCTGCTAGAGCGGGCAGAGTTGCCCTGCGCTACAACCACCACGGACCGAACTTGTCCTGTTCGGTGGGTGGGAGGGGCAGACTCTCCCTTGCTCAATAGCAAGCGCAAGTCGGTGGCACTTCGTTCCGAAGAACGGTGCGAGGATTCTGCTCGCTCCAGGTTGGAGGGGAATCCGCAGGTTTCGTCTCAATCTCGGCGGCTATTGCCGGTATATGTAATGCCCCTATCACAATAGCGATTGACAACTGCGTCTGCGTTTACGTTTGCGTCTACGATATCTCTTGACCAATGAGAAAGAAGCTGCTGGCGATTGCGATTCACAATTTCTATTTGACGACTGCGTTTGCATTTGCGTTTGCGTCTACGATTATCTTTTGACCAATGAGCAAGAAGCTGCTGACGATTGCGATTTGCAATTCCCATTTAGCCGTCCGTCTATTTTTCATAAAGGTGAACGCAAACATAACCAATCACAAAGCGACTTGTAGTCATGTGACCAGTAGTGGCACATATAGTTCATGTTGTATTGGAACGAAAATTGAAGAGATCTGGAAATTTACGAACGTGAAATCTACGTTAATAATTATGCCACCAAAGAAAACTGATTTATTTTCCAAAGATATTGAGTTTACATTGATCAATCTAGTAGAGTGTAGACCTATCCTATGGGATTGTACATCTGAGCTCTACAAAAGAGTAGATCTGAAAGAAGAGGTTTGGGAAGAAGTGGCCCGTTTTTTAGGACCTCGCTTCTCAGCTAAATATTGTATTATATATATTAATGTAGAAAAAAACAAATTAAGAAATGATTTCTATCAATAACTAATACATAACATAGTACATAATATAGGTTATGTATTAATTTTGTATAGTTTTCAAATTAACACATCTGTGTATAATGCAAAAGTTAAAAGAGTTTATGTGTACAAATAAATTGCATGCCTTTAAAGTAAAATGTCCTCTTCTTTTGTAGGGTCTATTGTAGCAAGCAGATTTAAAAGTATGAGAGATACTTTCATGTCAAATTTGAGGAAAGTGAAGGAGTCCAAACGCAGTGGAAAGGGCACTGTGGATATTTATATTCCAAAGTGGCCTCTGTACGATCGCTTAAAGTTTTTACAAAAGGCAGCAGTTCAGAGTGCTTTCATCTCAAATCTCACTATTTCTTCAGAGAAACCTGATAATACTATGTCACAGATAGAGGAACAAACGTCAAATGAATCATTGACACAGTGGCCACCATGTAGAGCGGAAGAGGATCAAGAAGAAATTGTTGCTGAGAAATCTACAGTTTTAAATGTTTATTATGACTCTACGGAAGTAAGACTATTGAAATAGTGCTTTGACAACGTTTGAACATATTTTATTGAGAAATTAGTACAATAAAATTATTTGTTGCAGCAATTTATGATTCAACCAACGGAAGAGTTGTCCGATAATTCCACAGATTTATCAATATCATCTAGAAGTGTTGCAAGCACAAGCCACACAGTAAGTTGAAGCAAGTTGTTGATATTATAAACTTCCAGAATATTAACCTCTCCTCATGGAATATTTTGTATTCACAGCCAGCAGCATTAACAAAGCCTTTATCATCAGTTCCCAAAATACAAGATGCTGAGAATCAGATGTATATTAAACGAGGACAGGCTAAAAGAAAGTCTGACACTTTAATGGAAGAAGCTGTTGGTGCTATTAAAGTTTTGTGCAAACCGGAACCAAAAACTACACTTGATGATTCATCTACACCTACTGACTCTGCTTTTACATTAGGATCGTTTATCGCAGCAAGATTGCGTCAAATGACACCTGATCAGCGTAAACTGTGTGAAAATGAAATATTAAAACTACTGTCTCAGTTTTAAAATACATATATAACATTTTTTTCTAAACATAATACAATTAAAAATACCTAATTACCATTAATCTAGTAAGCAACTATGCGTTTCAACATATAGAAAATGTTATTTTTAGTTTGAACATACAGATTTTATTTGTTTTATTTTATTTCTTTAGACTTGATATAGAAAATTTATAACCTTTACTCATATTATAGCCTTTACTCATATTAAATGTTATCTACTGATATTTCTTATGTTCATAATATAAAAATAAAATTAATCCTTTGTTTAAAAAAAATACAAATATTGTTTATTTATAAATATTTAATTTCCAAATATATTACACTGTAGTAAACACAAAATAGAAAGTTCTACAAAAGTATATTAATTCAAAAGTATATCACTTGTCAATGAATCGCTTCATCTTGCCATGGTACTCTTCCAACGTTATTGAAATATTCACATAAAGTCTCTCGCATTTGCAAAGCAGCAGAAGCATGGCGGTTGCTTCCTTGATGTTGCAACTGTATTAAACCTTGTCCTTGTGCTCTTCGCCAATCTCCATATTGGAACTGACCTGTCATTTCATTTTCCATATCAATGTATCCTGGTGGAGTATACATTATACGGCCTACACTGTGAGATCTCAACATGTTATGAAGACAACAAATGGCCAGTACAATATCACGAACATCATCTGGGTCATATCTCATAGGAGATCTGAGTATATTAAATCTGCTGACCATAACGCCAAATGCGTTTTCCGAACATCGTCTTGCTCTAGACAATCTGCAATTATTAAATGTAGAATTTAATTAATACTGATTTATAAAAAAAACACCTATTTCTTTACTCTTACTTGTAGTTACCTGTAGTTATAAATTCTCCTCTCCTTTTTGCCTGTACATTGTTCTTTAGGATAAGGAATAAGCACATTTGTAGATAGAGCAAAACCTTCATCTCCTATAATCACATAAGGAAAATCCTGCTCGGTACCTGGTAGAGAGCTTGGTGGAGGTATATTAATGTCATTTTTCTGCAAATGATGTTTTAGGGTACATTTATTCCATATTCCTTTGTCAGATACTCGCCCATTTGTGCCTACATCAACAAATATAAATCTGAGTTGAGCATCCACAAGCCCCAAAAGCATAATACTGAATGTTTCCTTGTAATTAAAATATGAAGAACCAGACTGAAGTGGAAGATCTATCAGACAGTGTTTACCATCCATGGCACCCAAGCAATTCGGAAAATTCCATCTTTGCATATAATCATGAGCAATTACTTTCCAAGCTAATTCACTGTCGGGAAATTTAAGATGTTTTTCTTGCAAAACAGAAATGAGGGCACGACAAGTATCCTTTATAATTCCTGATATAGTGCTTTGCCCAAGACGAAAATGATAAGATAATGATTCTTGACTTTCGCCTGTACAACAGACAACAGAATTGTTTCATAATGGAAAATAGGTAAAATATGTAACTTGCTTGAAACAGACTTGTTCTACAACCTGTTGCTAAATGACGTAATGTCACAGCAAGCCTTTCTGCAGGTGAGATACTTTGCCGAAGGTGTGTATCCTGTCTTTTAATTAATGGGCTCAATTTTTCCACAAGATCTTCAAACATATCTGGGGTCATACGAAGACATCTGACAAAAAAATTTAGTATTATTGAAAGCGATTAATTAACGATTTATAGTTAAATCACATTCTGTTGATTATATTATAACCTATACATAGTCACAGAAAAACAGATTTTATACCTACCTGCGATACTTCTCTGGATCTTCTAGTTGTAACTCCAAAAAAATATTACGGAAACAACCTTTTTGTGTCTTTCTAGCTACCCATGGTTTAACCCATATTCTTTTCTTACGAAATGCTTGTCTCTCTTTTTCATGCCTCAAAATTAGAAACATCAAAATAGCGCAAATTCTCTTCTTCCTGTACCGATCCATCTTTCATATAATCAGTAAACTTAATATAGTTGTGTTTGCAAGTATAAAAATATATTTTTTCCCCACAATTTTAAATTTTTTAATTCTCATGTATACACGATCAGTCGTCCGTCGCTTGCAATCACTATGTGAGACAAATAGCTAATCGCAAGTGCAAACGCAAAAGCAAACGCAAACGCAGACGCAGTCGTCAATCGCTAGTGTGATACGGGCTTAACGCCCGGTATATTGAAGCCTCAACGTGAGGGAAGAGAACCCGGCTCGTCCTGGGCCGGCTCGCCCTTATGTATCTTTCTTGCCGAATTTTGATTGCGAGTAACGACAGCCGCCCCGCGGCGACAGGTGTTACTCGCGCTAGCGGCGCGCGAGTGGGGTGGTGCCATATGCGCCCGGCCGGACGGGCTTGAGCGCGCGGACCGGGTTGCCGCACTCGCAGGCGCGCCGTTCGGAGGACGGATCCGAACAAAAATGTCTTTTTAATCAAATGCACGCGCGAGCAATACAGCGTGACTGACCATTTTTACGCGTTCGCGGTTCTGTATTTGCTGTGTTTGTCACTCCTTACAATTAGCAGTGTGGTATTCAGCAAAAGAATGTCTACCAAGGAATATTGAATTTCTAATTCAGGAAACATACAATTGGTTTAATAAATCATCCTTAAGGCAGGATAATTACAGAAAAATTTATAACTTACTGAATGAAGGTCATGATCCGTTAAAAATTGTGCAATTTTGTTAGACTCGTTGGTTATCTATTGAATCAGCTGTTAATAGGATATATGAACAATGGCTAGAATTAAAAACACACTTTGAGATAGTTAGATTAAACGATAAATGTTACACTGCCCAAGTATTATATAAAATGTATAACGATGACATAAATTTTGCATATTTGTTATTTTTAAAGCCAATTTTAAGTAAAATTCAAAGAGTTAATAAATTGTTTGAAACTAACGATGTAGACCCTACCAAACTTTTAAAAGATTTGTTGTTTTTAATAGGATCATTAGTAAGAAAAGTCACAATACCAGGTACACGAATTGATATTTTCAAAATGAGTTTAACAGATTATATTGATAAAAAGTGTTACTTGGGTTATATGTTCGAAAAAACTAAAGAAAAAAATAATAAGTTTACAACAAATAACAAGGCTATGTTAAGAGAAAGATGTATTAAATTTATAGTTACCCTAATTAAACAGTTAAGAACACGTTTGCCTAACAATATTGACATTTAAGAGAATATGTCATTGTTAAGTGTGGATCAGACTTTAAAAAGAAATAAAGGAAGATTGACAGAGTTATTAGAATATTTTGGAAAATCAAATGATTTAATTTGCAAGATTGAAACACAATATGGAAATATTAACTTCTTAAAATGGGATAATTGTACAAACAGTAGAGTTTTGGTGTGAAGTTAAAAATTTTAAAAATAGTGCAAATAAAAATCCATTCCTTGAGTTGGCAGACTTTGCTATAGAGCTATTAACTTTACCTTATTCAAATGCGGAAGTAGAGCGTTTATTTAGCAGTATTAATATCGTAAAAAACAAATTAAGAAATAGAATGCAACTTCCTATGCTATCGGCAATACTAACTGTAAGGGCCGGATTAAAGCGATACAACAAATGCTGTGACAGTTTTGATTTACCCATTTCAGTGGTAAATAAAATTAAAACTATGGCTACTTATATTTCCAATTATAATACGGCTGATGAGTTAGACTTTCTTATATAAGTTTACATATATTTTTACATAAAATATTTATTATTCGTTTTGTTTCTGATGACAGTTTTTATTTTTATTTGTCTAAAAGACAAAATATAAAAGTCATAGGAAAAGTTTGTAATAACAAAGTTTATATTTTTATTTATCTAAATAAATAAAATATAAAAAGAAGAGATAGATATAATTTATTTACTTCAGCTTTACAAATTAGTCAAAAACGGACTTGGTTTACAATTAGAACCCAGTCTATTGTACAATAAGTGTTTTAAGCCCTAAGCCCTAAAAAATTGTTCAATCACAGTTGAATTTGAGGAGAATACTTGACTGTGATTGGTCAATTTCTTAAGCCTTGTGTCTACGGTGCTAGAACTGCGTCCGTCGCGTCCGAGTTTCGGTTTTAAGCCAATGAAACTGCTACTTTTCTGTAAGAGCTGCAAGTTGATTGGCTTAAACCGAAACTCGGACGCAGTTCTAGCATCGTGGACTTGTGTCTTTTCTAGCATCGTGGCCTTGTGGCTTTAGGGCTTACGGCTTCACGATGCTAGAACTGTGTTCGAGTTTCGGTTTAAGCCAATGAAACTGCTACTTTTCTGTAAGAGCTGCAAGTTGATTGACTTAAACCGAAACTAGGACATAATTCTAGCATTGTGAACACCGGGCCTTAAGCACAATAAGACAATTATTATTTGTCGCTCCCTTACTCCTAAGTTTTAATCTCACACAAAGGTAAGCATTCTTCACTAATACGCTAACGTTGAGCTAACAATCTATTCTACAATAATTATTATGAATCTCATATATCTCTCTGAACTGCTTTGAACTCGCGCGATAGAACGAATATGGAGAGCCAACAGTAATGATTACAGAATCGCACATGACTGAATGATGGAACTTCTCAGTAATTATTTCTTTTCTACTATTTCTTTCAGACAGAATCGCTTACGATCTTAATTTTTAGATATTACTGTGTTTTTCAGTAAATATTACTTTTTTTTAAGCAAGTATCTGTGTATTGAGATTAAAAGTTGAGAATGAACGAAAATTCAAACTATTACTGTTTTTCGGCTCTCACAATCAGTGTGGAAAGTTGAAAACCCATGTCTGGGACTGTGTCTGATCGGGACTGTATCTGTATCCAACTGTGCGTGTCTAATAGGGACTGTGTCTGATCGCGGTAAATATCGTGTTCGATTGGTAATGTGTGCAATCAGGACAATCTCTTTTATAGTTGTTTTATTTTTTATGTTAAAATAGTTTCAAGACAATCTAAAATAAGTCACACTTACTATAATGTATTAAATTCGTGGAATTTTCCGATTTAGGTTCCAATCCATCAATACAATTTCTCCAGAGGCCTACATGTTTGTAGATCAATTTTCTACCAACTTTATTACCTCCCAATGGTAAACCTTGATTATTTGGCGATTTTAGTATAAACCAATGATCAGCTCCTATAGCCACTGACCATATGCATACCGAGAGTCCAACGAGAGCAGTGCAACCAAAAAGAATTCGTCTTTCAAAGATAACCTATTAAGAAATAGTAATATATTTTTATAATTTAACTTTCATTCTTACATAACTTTTATTTTTATAACTTAAATAAAGACTAGTGAAAAGAGTGGCCGATTGATCACGTTGCAATTGGCGAATAACCTGCACTTGGACACTACATTTGAATACGTTGCAAATGGATATACGTTAATGTTGGACACTGTTTAGTTGGATACAGTTCATTTAGAGGTAATATTTTTGGACACCATTCACTTGGACACACAAAAGTAATACACGTCATTTGTTTGGACGTGAAAGAATGCATGCCCGAGCGCTGTAAGCACTAGTCGATGTGGGGTGGACTTCATTTCACATGGAAAGTTGGAAACCTATGTGGAACTGTATAATGATAAACCACGTTTCACACTGTAAGCATCGGGGGGCGGTGTGGGGCGGACCTCGTTTTGCATGGAAAGTTGGAAACTTATGTGGAACCGTACAATGGCAGACCTCGTTTCGTACTATAACCACCGGGTTGTGTGGAACTCGTTTTTTGGGTACATTGTTCCGTGTCCAAATGAACAGCGTTCTTTTGTATCTAAGTGAGCGACGTGCATTTCTTTCGTGTCCAAGTAAACGGTGTCCAAAATTATTGTGTCTAAGCGAACCGTATTCAATATTAACATGTCCATTTGCAACGTGTCTAAATGTACCGTGTCAAAGTAAACCTCTCCCGCATATGGCTATGTTGTAATTGCCAACGTGTTACGATTGACTACGTTACAATTGCCCTCTGGTTGTAATTAACCACGTTACGATTGCTCACACAGTGATTGACCATGCGTTGTAATACTGGTTTCAAAACATATGGTAGGTGGGCTATATATTTTGATTCTCATTTTGTGTAACCTAGAAAGCATAATTTTAAGTTTAGAATTTTTATCTTATAAAAATTAAATCAAAGAACCCTCAAAATTAAAAATAAAATTAGAAAAAGCTGTGAAAGTCAGACACAGTTCTTTGTGCGTAATATCAGAATCACTGATTTATTACTTATTATGTTTTACATCAATCAATCCGTACGTTTCGACTCAAGTTTGAGTCATCTCTTCAGCGGTATAATATTAAAAAATTAAAATGTTCTCCGTTCCACCGTGGTGAGTTTCATGATTGAAGATTTCAGAAACAAAATTGAAAAAACATACTTAGAGACTAAAAAATTCATATCTGTAAAAATAATTTCATTGTTACTATAGGTATTGTTAAAAAATCTAAGGTAACTCACCAAGTAGTCTAGAGAACGAAAACATCGAAACAAGTAGAACAAAGCAGATATAAAATTATGGTATGGTATAAGGGAGCAGTGTGGTCTAATAGTAGAGCGCCAGACTCGTAATCTGTGGAACCGGGTTCGAGTTCACTAGAGCCATGTAGCATGAAATTAATTTTCCGAAAAAATCGAAAGAGCTGCACTCTCTCGCGCACAAGAAGACAGTTCCCGTGCGGAGAAAACTGGGCTCCGTCTTTCAGAAGAGACGTTAAGCAGTTGGTCCAGAATGGTCCCCAAGGTTGGGGGTTGCGACGATAAACTAGTTCCCTATCTCGCGTAAAAACCGAAAAAATTACTAAAAAGCCTAGAAGTGAAAACTGGGCATCGGATAACGTCGTAAAACTAAGGATGGGACTATTATTCTTAAATAAGATAACGATTTAATAAAAACATCAAAGAATTTCAAATAATTAAATATAAAATTATGGTATAGTATGGTAACAATGAAATTATTTTTACAGATATGGATCTTTTAGTCTCTAAGTATGTTTTTTTAATTTCGTTTCTGAAATCTCTAATCATGAAACTCACCACGGTGGAACAAAGAACTTTTTGATTTTTTAATATTATACCGCTGAAGATGACTCAAGCTTGAGCCGAAACGTACGAATTGATTGATATAAAACATAAGTAATAAATAAGTGATTCTGATACGCACAAAGAACCGCGTCTGACTCTCACAGCTTTGTCTTATATTTTGTTATAAATACACTCATTCAAAGTATTTTTATATAAAAATTAAAATTTGAAGAACAAAAATCGTTGCTGTGCTCTAAAAAGTAATTAAATGTTAAAACATCATATAGGTAATTAAAGGTAAACAAAATCTATCATATCAACGAAGTAAAGTGATACAAGCATGCATTTTGATTAAAATAGTGCGCGAAATATGAAATATACATATAATTGATACATATAATTGTAACATTGATATTGCTAGGTGCAGAAAGTAAGAAGTGATATGGTATGGACATCGTTTTGCGCGAAAAATTAAAACCTACATGGAAAAATACAATGATAAATCTTGTGGTAATTATGCATTTTAGGGGAGGCACCTCCGATGACCTTGACCTTGACATATGTTGTCAAGGTCACCCTCCTGAGTGATCTTCAGAAGGTTTTAGCCGTCGCTCGTTTTTTATTAAAAAGTTATTAACAAAAAAAAGTTTGGGGACCTCACCGATTTCAATGACCTTGATATATGTTGTCAAGGTCATGACCCCGAGTGACCTTCAGAAGGTTTTAGCCGTTGCTCGCTATTCGTTAAAAAATTATTAACAAAAAAAGTTTGAAAAATATAGCATATATAAGTGCATATATAGGTTAGTTGACGCGCTTTAAACACTTAAATACTTTTAAAGCGCGTCAACTAACCTATGTAGGTTAGTGATCAACGATTTACTGCTTTAAATGTTGTGTTTTGGTTTTTGGTAAAGCAGGGACTTTTTCGCAAAATAAAGTATTCTCTGTTTTAACAAAAAGACTTCAATTTATCAACAATTTACTGGTTTAAATGTTGTGTTTTGGTGAAGCAGCGACCTTTTCGCAAAATAAAGTATTGTTTGCTTTAACAAAAAGACTTCAATTTATCGACAATTTACTGCTTTAAATGTTGTGTTATGGTAAAGCAGCGATTTTCTCGCAAAATAAAGTATTCTCTGCTTTAAAAAAAAACGTAATATTAGTCGTTTATGCCTCTCAATACTTAAAATAACTGCTATATTTTCGAAACTTTTTTGTTTATAATTTTTTAATAAAAAACGAGCGACGGCTAAAACCTTCTGAAGGTCACTCAGGAGGGTGACCTTGACAACATATGTCAAGGTCAAGGTCATCGGAGGTGCCTCCCCTAAAATGCATAATTACCGATCTTGTTTCGCACTGCAAACTAATGTGGAGTGGACCTGCGTTTCCAATTAATCCAAGTAATATCCAAGTAAACTGTAATTCAAATACTTTTTAAACTACAGAAGATGGATCACGGAGTGGCTCCCCGATCACATATTTTAAGATCCATATCAGAACGCAGGATTAATCGCACTGTACTTATTGCAATGCGTAGCGAATTACAATGCACGGCCAACCGTAATACGTGATCAATCGCAACGATGCTCAATTGTAACGTGTTCATTTGTGGGCAATTGCAACGCCCAGATAACAATTCGTGCGGGGTCATATTACCTTCACGGCGTGATTAGCACACCGTGCATGCACGAACGCATCATGCTCGCTTCACGAAATGATTTTGGCATACGTGCGCGTATAGAAGGTCGCACTATGCCATCACGTGTGATTACACGTGTGATGGTACAGTGATTACGCACACGTGATGAGATAATGATTACACACACGTGATGGCATATTGAACACACACATGATGACATAGTACAATCTTTTACGATTAATATATAAATATATATACCATATATATATATATATATATATATATATATATATATATATGTATATTTGAGATCTGCTCCGTAATTTTTTTATATGAAAGTACTTGTCAAAAAACACCTTCAATAATTTTTTTAGATTTCTAAATTATCCGTTTCTGAAATAGTTTTTTAAAAAATTTAAAAAACTACCATTTTTAAAAATTTGAAAAAATTTACATGATTCTAATAAAATATAACAAAATTTTTTAGTCATGTACCAAGATAGAGATTTGATAATTACAGAAAAAAAAATTTTTAATCTTTTTAAAAATGGAACACATTTCTGACACAAAAATAAGCAAAAAAGTTCCTTATGATATAGGTCAAAAAAAGTATATTTAAGAAAATACATTGATAGATAGATATTTCAATAATGTGACAATAATGTCATCAGGTATTATAATAGCGATCATTACATTCATACTTATAAGTATATCGTAATAACCTCAGTTGAGATATTACGCACAAAAATAAAAAAAGAACGTTTGTTTAGGATTTTTCAAATAAAGGTAACAATATTTTGAAATAATAATAAGAGAAATAGGATCGTAACGATAAACAATCAATTTAGTAACAAAACCATGCGATCCAAGCCTAGGTCTTTTGGCAGCCTCATATTGGTTTCTGTATGCAAGTTCTAGTTCAGACGATAGCCACATATACTTCTTCTGAATAAGAAAATTTTAGCTTTTTGCGTTTCAAATACCTAGAACAGCTAGAATTATTTACACGTCTGTCATTTATGGTGACCAGGATATAACAGAAAAGAACAGCATTTTTGTTACTTAAAAAATAAAAATAAATTTTTAAAATAAGGTGAAAAGAACATGCAAATTTAACGTTATTCACACTTTCTTCGTTTCCCTATAAAAAGTTTCTGAAAAATATATGTTTTAAAGATCTTTTAAATCAGAATACCTCCGTTAATAATTCTTTACATTCTCTTCCTGACGGAAGAGATTGTACCACTTCTCAATATAAATATAAATTTATCTTGTTATGGTTTTATTCGATTATTCCGGCGTTTTTATATTTGTGATTTAATTAGATTATTGTTTACTTTGTTTATATTATTAGATGATTGTTTAATTGTATTTCGCGCCTCTTCCTCGAGATCATATGTAGTACCCCGGCTTCCCTCAGTGTCGCCACAAGCTTTTAAAGCTAGGGAAAGAAGTTTCCCTATGGCACGATGGCGCGGCTCTCGCGCGCCTCTTTCGTACTCGCTTAACCATCTTCATTCTTTCGCTTTGTGTCAGTATCGTCACACTTACAGATTTCGCAAATAGTAAAAATGAGAAAGAAAAGGAAAAGAAGAGCAGTTTCAATGGAAGAAGAGGAAGAGAATTGCAGGTTAAGACGGAAAATTCAACGATTGGAGAAGAAGCGGGATCGAGAGAAGGATGAGCATTGAGAATCTGAGGTTAACCTTTTTGCTCTGTCTGCAATCAAGCGACGCCTCGTCGCTCGAATGTGCTGCTGGCTCTTACCAGATGCACGCCTTCGTGGGACGAAGAATCACGTGCTGTGTGCTGCGGAGATAGTATGCACGCCTTCGTGGGACGAGGAAACACAGCACGTTGATATGGACAATACGTGCTTCTGGCTCTTACCAGATGAACGCCTTCGTTTGACAAAGGAACGCAGCACGCTGACAGCTCAAGTTTGACTCTCATGGTTCGTTATGCACGGTCGTCTAGCACTCGCCAGAATCCACGTCTTCGTTAAAACAGCATGCTGTTATAAGGTTAACCTCACTGCTCTGTCCGCAGTCAAGCGACGCCTCGTCGCTTGAATATGCTTCTGGCTCTTACCAGATGCACGCCCTCGTGAGACGAGGAATCACGTGCTGTTTGCGGCGGAGATAGTATGCACGTCTTTATGGGACGAGGGAACACAGCACGTTGATATGGACAGTACGTGTTTTAGCTCTTACCAGATGCACGCCTTCGTTTAACGAAAGAACGCAGCACGCTGACGGCTCGAGTTTGACTCGCATGGCTCGTTATGCACGGTCGTCTGGCACTCGCCAGAATCTACGTTTTTGTTAAAACAGCGTGCTGTTATAACGTCTAGGGTTTGACCCATAATTCGTTAGGCATTGTGCCTATGTTTTTGGTTCTACCATGCGGATAGACGGCTCAGTCTGGTCTCCCATGGTTGGCTGCGTTTACAAAAAATTCTAATGATTATCAATCCATCTACAGGTAAACGGTAATTGTTTCGATCTTTGTTGAGAAGTTCACCGTCTCGAGGACGTTCAGAGACCGAAGGCCGGCTGAGGTTTTCGCAAGATCGGGGATACTCACCATCGGATTACTCGTCGAGGAGTTCACCGACGAGATTCCTATTGAATAGTCGTTCAAGTTCGGGAAGGTGGACGTCATCTCGTTCGCTATAGAGACGCTCGATGTCGAGCGCCCGAGGGAGAGTTGTGACAGAAATCACTCTCGTCAACTCGCCAACGAACGATGCAACACAAGCGTTGGCGACTGCGCCTGATGATCAGATGGATCACGCAATGCCTGCAACATTATCGACGGTGCCTCTGATCGAGGATTTACAAACAATACCAGAACATGGAATAGAGCTTCAACAGGATATTTAAGTGTAATTGGGGTGCGTCTATTTTTAGACAAAAAGGCGGCAGCTGCGGTTCATAAAGATGTAGCTTTTTGCTGGTCAAGAATTTGCGAGAAGGGACTTCATCCAGAGGAAGTCAAGTCATATCCGACCCCAGAGAATTGTGATTTTATATATATCACGAGCCTAAAGCTAATCGCAGAAATTACATACTTCTCGTCTTAATTCACAGAGAGGAGTCTCTGGCTAAAAAGACATTCAAGGTTCTGAAGTCTCCGGCAAAACCTCCGCAGAAGAATTACCTGCAGGAAAATGCAAAAACGTAAAGGGCCCACTGCGCCAGCCGGCGTACAGAGTCGAACGACGATCATCGCCCAACATTTCGGAAGCAAGGAAATCATCACATAGCAAGGAGTCGAACCATCATTACAGGTGACGCCAATAAATAGGCTAGCAAAAGTAGGTAGACCAGCGGATAGGTGGAAATATTTCTCAACGCGTGGTCAAAAGTCATCAAAGATCCGGTTATCCAAAAATGGATTCAAGGTGACAAAATTATCTGCACATCATTTCCAAGACAAAAATGTCCTCCGGTCGAGCGTAGGTGATCCGACCTGGAAAGTTTATTGATTAAGAAGCAAATTGATATGTTGATGGCTAAAGGAGCGTTTGAGAAATGATCACCGATGTAAGGTTAATCTCTATCGAATGTATTTTTAGTTCCTGAAGCAGATGGAACATATAAGTTAGTACTAAATCTTAAAAAACTTAATGAGTTTGTCAAAGCAAAGCATTTAAAAATCAGAGTCTGGAAAGTCGCAAAAAGACTGATCAGCGCCCATGACTGAATGGCAGCAATAGATTAAAGGACTCGTACTATCTCGTAACCATCGAGAAGACCAGTAGAAAATTTTGGCGATTATTGTTCAAAGGTGAACTGTTTGAGTTCACTTATTGGCCTTTTGGCCTAAACGTGACACCGTAGACTTTTACAATAATATAGAAACCGGTAGCAGCATACTTAAAAATGCTTTATATTAGTTTCTTATTTAAACAATATTTTGCTGGTTGGTCGATTGTATAAGGAATTAATAATTATAATATTTGCGTTGCTTCTCCAAGAACTAAGATTTATAATTAAAGAAGAGAAAAGTCTTTCAATTCCACTCGACGTTACAAATATTTAGGGTTAATTTTTAACTTCCATAAGATGTTGATAGAGTTACTACAGAAAATGAGACGACGTACTACAGATTTATGGAATAAATTTAATATTACTTCACGTTACACGATAAGAGAATTTGCAGCCTTGATGGGCACGTTGATTTCACGTTGTCCGGTTTTCAAGTACGGGATAAGTCATGCGGGACGCTTCGAGAAGGTAAGACTCCGAGGACAATGATAATAATTTTGATGCAAGGATGACCTTCTAAAGAAATTTAGAGGTGAAAATAAAACATCCGTTGCGTGAGCACGCCAAGGAGCGAACTGGTTTACGAGCTCAAAAATTTGTCGGATGCATCTCGTACAGATCGGAGTGTCTTCTACGAGTATCAACGTTAGTCATGGGCTTTGAAGACTGAATATCTGAGCTTACATATTAATAATTTATTATTGAAAGCGACGTGGTTTGGTTTGGAGTGCTTTGCAAAGGACAAACAGGTTATTATCTTTTTACACATAGGTAACACAACAGCAATTGCGTATTTCAACCACAGTCGTTTTGAGAACCTTAGTTCTATTTTTGGCAATAGTGTAAGCAAAAAGAAATTTTGATTACGGCGTCGTATATCCCTTCCAGTGAGAACGTCGAGACAGACTACGAGTCACGGAGGCTACAGCCGGAAACGGAATTCGAATTTTCAGATAACGCTTTCCAGAAAATTGTTTATATTTTTGGTCAACCACAGGTTGACTTATTTGCCTCAAGGATGAATACGAAATATTAACGGTATGTGTCAGGACAGAGAGTTCCCGAGACTATGGCCATCGACGTTTTTACTCTGAAGTGGAAACAATAGTTCATTTACGCTTTCCCGTTATCTTTGGTGATATTAAGAGTTAAAAAATATATATATATATACATATATCTATACAGGGTGTTCCTTAAAGACCGCGCACTAAGTGGAGAGCATTAATGAGTTCCGTTACCCGGTGAGCTACGGTGCAGAGCGGTACAGGCGAGCGCGCTACGTTACCGTCACGGCCGATAAAAGGTTCAAATACAGAACCGCGAACGCGTAAAAATGGTCAGTCACGCTGTATTGCTCGCGCGTGCATTTGATTAAAAAAACATTTTTAATACAATTTGATGCACACAATTAATACGTATTACATACAATATAACAATCATAGAGGAATATGTAATTATAATTGTATTATTATGCATCTGCAACTATTATTCTACCGACTAAGTATGTGTTTACTCGAATAATATAATTACAGATAATATGATAATTATATTTACAACATTATTACCTATAATTATTCTATTGTATACGTAATGCATATGTAATTATATAAAAAATTGTTTCGCAATATTTTATAATTTTTACGATGTCGCATTATCTTCCGTATCTTATTTATAAGTAAATGAAATATTAAAATTAAAAGCTAAGTAATGTTACGGCCGATATTCCGAGCAATATTAAGGTATTAATAAAAAGCTATAATACATTTTAAATTATAATTATCGAGTTAACGTTTTGACCTACTTGGTCTTTCTCAGGGCACTGCAATCAAACTTACAAGTGATATAAATAAAAATAATAATAACTGTTGAAGTTCACATTATCAACACTGAAAATTATAGTCATCGCCGATGGAACGATTACGACACGCAAAAGAAATAAGGTCAAAGCAAACTTTGAATTATACGCCGTCACAGGCTACATAATTACAATAATTGTTACCGATTACAATAAATCCTGATCTGAGTTGCAGCTGACGGAGATGCTAATTTCGTGCATTTTCCGTATATTTTAAAAGGGGCAATCCTCTGTATGATCCTGGTATCAACCATGCTCAACGTCGGAAATTGTCATGTCCGATATTAAATGGAAGTAGAGATCGATGTTGCGTCAAGAACCTTTTAAAATATACAAAAAATGCACGCTCGTCGAGTAAAAAAATGTTACGCTCGTCGAGTGAGCTCGCCGCCGTAACACTATCGCGCACTCCACACTCGCGCACGTATTTCGCGGAACTCGCAAAAGGAAAGAAAACTCAAAAGAACTTAAGAAATGCGTTTATTCCAAGCTCGTAAAACAGAACGCGTGCGGATTCCAAAAATCCGCCAGACAGAAAATCAATAAATCCATCAACAAACTCCCGTTGTCAAGGAGCGCGCTTCACAGCTTTCCGCGACTTCTCTACTCAGTGTCCAGCACGGGCGTAACAATATATTAAAGGAAGGCGCAAGTGGCATAGGGGCGAGGCCGTACTGGGAAACCCAACCTTGGTTCCCTCTGTTTTTACCAGTTTACCAGTTTAACGATCAACATATTGTTGTTGCTCACAGGAGAGTTCAAAAATAAGGCATCACTCAGCTCATTGAACTCCTATAGGTCAGCAATTTCCTAAAAAAAATATATATATATATATATATATATATATATATATATATATATATATATAAGTACATATTCCTATACATTTACTTTGTTACGACTTTTTTCAATTATTAAATTCATGAAAATGACGGGCAATTTGTACATATAATATTTTATTTTTCAATTAATAAAATTAATATTTATTTACTATTAAGGACGTTCTCTCTCTCTCTCCGGTCCTTATACTAGAGAAAATCGATTTTTTTTAGGATTTTCTTGAAACTGTGAATATACGTTAATTTAAGTGTGCTTTATGCATGGTATAAATTTCAGTATACCTCTTTTGGTATAAAAAATAAAGATACTGAGCCTCAAAGTTTCAAACAAAATTTTTAAATTTAATTTTTTTTAGTTTTGGCATTTTTTCCTTATAGAACACGACGAGAAGAGCAACTTTGGTCCTCTTGGCCAATCTCGTATCTCTTACCGTTTGGCCCGGAAAATCATTTCATATATTAGTAAAAGTTGAAACTTTGAGGCTCAATATTTGGATTTTTTATACCGGAAGAGGTACTGAAATTTATACCACGCATAAAGCACACCTAAATGAACGTATATAACAGTTTCAAGAAAATCCTAAGAAAATCGATTTTCTTTAGTATAAGGACCGGAGAACGTCCTTAAATCCAATTTCATTATATTAATTTAAAATATAAATTTATTATTACAATAAAATGTAACTCATTTTAACCTTAAAAATTCTACATTTTGATTTAAATTAAAATTAAATTAAATTTATTAATTATAACTTCTTTTAAAATAATTTAAATAACAATACATAAAAAAATATTAAGTAACTCTTATCGTGGATTATCATTTACTAAACAAATTCCTCTAATTATTTATTATACCGTCAAATTATTTTAATTTATTACCTAATATATCATTTAAATTCTAATTATATATTGTGTGACGTGACATTTCCCGCGAAAAACGATTGTATTAAAACCGTATTAAAAGCTTATATGAATTTATTAAGAATCTTGTTAGAATCGAATATGCAAATCAATTATAATTTAAATATGTCATATTTAAATCAAATTAAAGTACCCCATCTTATTTAATCTATATATGGATTAAACTGGACCTTGCTTTGTTAAAATATGCAAAATCAGCCGCACAGACCAAAAAAAATGCAGAGTTAATATGGTTTTAATTTGCCAAATGTGGATTAAATATGATAATAAATTCAAAATTAATTTGTTAAATATAATCATATATAATCTATATATATTAAATATAAGTCAAATATAATCATATAAGTCAAATATAATCATATAAGTCAAATATAATCATATAAGTCATATAAGTCAAATTTGTCATATATAAATGTTATTTGATCTTATTAGAATTTTATATAATTTTGTTTTAAATTTAAAGTTATACCAATTTAAACTTAAACAAGATTATATAAAATTTTATTTTTTAAGCGTGCTACTTTATTATAAGAGTAGACTTCACGATATAACTGATACAAAAATTGTGTCGTTCCGAGACAGTGTCGTGTCTTCTTGATACCGTAATCTTATAACACTCTTTGTCAAATTTTAATTACGAGAAACAGATCACATCGAATGCCATCTATCGGATACTTTGAGATGCAATATTCTGATCTGATCATATATAATCTTATATGACTATATTATTTTTTTTTAATTTGAATCAAATATTTTACATGTTAAGTTCGACAAATAAAGAAACAAATTTTACCGCAAATATTATTTAAACATTATTTAAACAAAATTACGTTTTAATAAGAATCAAATTAAAACCAAAGGGCCTAGCGGAATAAGCATGTGAAATTGGCCCTTGATCATACAGAGCTGACATTAATGTCACAAGTTAGTACCAATATGATAAAACTTTCCACCAAACATTATTTTAAAAAATCCACTTTTTTATAAGTTATGCAGGGAGAAAGTAAAATAAAGAAATGTATTTTTCTCGAAAACCACTTGACCGATCTTGATGAAAAAAATATATGTTATGTAGACTAATAAAACTAATTAACAAAAAAATGTCCAAAATGTTTGTCAAAAAAAAGATCAAAAAAAATATTTGAACTTTTTAATATTTTTTTAGGGTGATATTTTTGAGGTACTTCTTTGAAATTTTTACGGAAATTTCTCTTAAAGTGTCCACTATAACATATATTTTTTTCAATTTTTTTTAAATGGTGGAACATAGTTAAAAATACGAAAATTGTAAGCGTCGCGTCACTCCGGCGCACCAGTGCAGTGCCATTCCGCGTTGCGGGTGTTCGATGTAACTTATTTACTAGCACATATGTACGTCTGCAATTAGCTTATAATATGTATACTTTTTAATTTTTATAGTTTCCAGAGTTTACTACGTGGAGGTTGCAGTACGGTTTTAAACTCCTTATTGGGGGCTTTTTTAACGTGAGTCCCCTCGCCTCTCACTATATTTCCGCAAAATCGGGGTGTTTTTTTAACGTGAGTCCTCTCGCCTTTCACTACGTTTCCGTAAAATCAGGGTGCTTTTTTAACGTGAGTCCCTTCGCTTCTCACTACGTTTTCGTAAAATCAGGGTGCTTTTTTAACGTGAGTCCCTTCGCCTCTCACTACGTTTCCGTAAAATCGGGGTGCTTTATGAATGTAAGACCTCTCGCTTCTCATTACGCCTTACACCTACGATTTTATTTAATTTTCTTCACTATCACTGTCTATTACTGGAATGTTATTTGTTTTTTTAAACAGATCGCTCAGTATTTCTGCTGGTTTCAAAATTTTCGCTAAATATCTTGCATGAAATAGATAATATATAATTGCAGCAATATGACAGCAGCATCCAATTGTTCGTAGCCCATTAGCGATCTGTTTAAGAAAACAAATAACATTCCAGTAATAGACAGTGTGTGATAGTGAAGAAGATTAAATAAATCGTAGGTGTAAGGTGTAATGAGAGACGAGGGGTCTTACATTCAAAAAGCACCCCGATTTTACGGAAACGTAGTGAGAGGCAAAGAGACTCACGTTAAAAAAGCACCCTGATTTTACGGAAACGTAGTGAAAAGCGAGGGGACTCACGTTAAAAAAACACCCCGATTTTACGGAAACGTAGTGAGAGGCGAAGGGACTCACGTTAAAAAAGCACCCTGATTTTACGGAAACGTAGTGAAAGGCGAGGGGACTCCGTTAAAAAAGCACCCCAATAAGGAGTTTAAAACCGTGTGCAACCTCCACGTGGTAAACTCTAAAAACTATAAAAATTAAAAAGTATACATATTATAGGCTAATTGCAGACGTACATATGTGCTAGTAAAGTTACATCGAACACCCGCAACGCGGAATGGCACTGCACTGTGCGCCGGAGTGACGCGACGCTTACAATTTTCGTATTTTTAACTATGTTCCACCATTAAAAAAAAATTGAAAAAAATATATGTTATAGTGGACACTTTAAGAGAAATTTTCGTAAAAATTTCAAAGAGGTACCTCGAAAATATCACCCTAAAAAAAAATATTTAAAAATTTAAATATTTTTTTGGTCTTTTTTTTGGCAAACATTTTGGACATTTTTTTGTTAATTAGTTTTATTAGTCTACATAACATATATTTTTTTCATCAAGATCGGTCAAGTGGTTTTCGAGAAAAATATATTTCTTTATTTTACTTTCTCCCTGCATAACTTCTAAAAAAATGAATTTTTTAAAATAATATTTGGTGGAAAGTTTTATCATATTGGTACTAACTTGTGACATTAATGTCAGTTTTGTATAATCAAGGGCCGATTTCACATGCTTACTCCGCTAGGCCCTTCGGGTTAAAGTCGCAATTGAATCGAGTAAAAGTCGCATACAGAACACATTAACTTTTTATTAAAGTCTTATATATAAATATTCTGCATCATGTATGGTTCTGGATCATATATAATCCACATAAGTTATCTTATTAAATACAAATTAAAACCATATTTGATTCGAAGTGTTATATGATCCACATAAGTGATCTAATTAAATTTTAATTAAAGCCCTATTTTATTGTGGATCATATTTAATCTACATAACTGATTTTAATAAGTGCAAATTAAAACTGTATTTAAACAAATATAATTTTAATATAAAATCTGGAATTAATTTGAATTTTACCCAAATTTAATATGATTTAATATGATTTTAGTTATATTCATATTAGATCGTTTTTCGCGGGTTGTCGCGTCCTCCGCCCAGACGGTAGCTCGGCCGAGGGGAAGGTTCGGGGTGGCGCCTCGACTCGAGTCGAGGAAGGGCCACTCGCGTTAACTAACCCTTTTAGGCTAATTTCCGTAGAGACGACAGATAGTGCCGGAGCGTGGGATCACGACCTAATGTACCGACGTTAGTCGCGACGAGGGAAGACCAGGCGCTCGGAAGACGTACGGCGGAGGGGTCGGACCGACGGGCGGGCTACCGGGGCCTGCCGCGGCTGCCGCTGGAAAACCGCCAGAGATGTCTCGCACAGCATAACACGGCCCCGCCGCAGCATGAACACGGGTGCACCACCGCGACTGCAGCGCGGGTGGGCGACCCGCATACTTCCTCCGACGGCGCCCCGAGGGCCGAGCGGCGCCGCCACGGCCTGGCCAGCCGGGCGGGAAACCGCGAGGGGCCCGCGCGCAACCAGCAGCCAAATCAAACGGGCCGCGAGAAAATGGCGGAAAATCGTCTGCAACGTCGCGAACAGGGCGACGCACACGACCAATCGGCGGGGCGGAAGAACCGCGAGCTTGAGGGCGCAAGTGCGGGGGCCAGGCGTAGTCCCGCCGAACCGACCACTCCTCACTGTCGATCGAGCCGCCAACGAGGAGCCACCCCTGGACGAGCGCCCCGACGCCGCCGAGCAGCAGCGAGCAGCCAGACGTGTAAGATCTCCACTCTGGTGCTACCAAGTAATTGTGGGCTCGATCTCGGTCGCGACTCGGCGCAAGTAAACGTGTATATCGAATAGATTACCGTGTGAATCGGCCTGATTACGTGTCGTATTTAGCTACCGGCTCCCGCCGTCGTGGGTGCCGGGAAAATTATCGCGGCTGTTTGTCGGGATCGCGGGCCTGTGGCCGGCCGAGATCGTAGCCAGGAGCCTCTCTGAAAGCTCTACTCAAAAGCTCGCGTACGATCGGCAGTCAATTCGCGGCTATCGTGGTGCGTGTTTTGTGAATCGTGGACGGAGGCGTGCCGCGGGCGGTACACTCCGGTGCATATTGTGTTTAGAGTTGCGTATTCGGATATATTGTTGCGTGTCGTGTACGGAAGCCCCGTGTGCGTGTCGGGATGGACCGCGCCGGGCACCTTGTAGTGTATTGCGAGCTTCGCGGATATTTTGCGTCACGTGCGCGGGCAAATATCGTCGCGCCGGCTCGAGGAAAGATCTCGCGAGCGCGCCATTGCGTGGCGGCGCGTATATTGTGTCGTGCGTGTGCGGATCGTTGATGTCGAGTCGGTGAAAATTGTCATGTCGGGTGGATAAAGATCGTTCACGTCGTGCGTAGGAGAATCGCCGTGCGTTCGGAATCGGGGAATTAGGACAGGGGCGGATTGGCGTTACCGCGTGGTCGCGTGTATCCAGACCGAGATTGCGGGGCTCGCTTGAGAGCTTCGTTCGCGAAGGGAGTCTCGCGGGCGCGAATATCACGCACTCCGCGCGCGCTAACGGCCGATCCGATTGCCGCGTTGGCACCGGCCCGTCGAGCGATATCCGGCCCTGGTTTTCCGATATGATTTATCCGCTCATTATGTGAAATATATCTAATTACTGTTGTTTATCGCCGAGCTTTATTTTGTGTGTCGGTTGTGTCACGCTCCTTCTCCACTTCCACCTCTTTCGTGCGGACTTACGCCCTGAGCTCGCGACGAGGCCATTGAGGCTACGGTGAGCATTGCCGAGACGTGGTGCGCGTCTATAATCGCACCTGGCGCCCAATCGCAAGGTATCGTCCAAGACCTTAGATACAGGAATTACGGTAAGGAATCTGACCTCGGTATCCCCTTTTGAGCTATCGTCTAACGGTAAGTCAATCCAATTGCAGCCGTGCTCCCTCGGCTAGCGAGACCGAGGAAAATCGGGTTGCAATATACTTAATTTCAATAAAATAATAGGGTATCTAATCCTAATTTTAATCATAATTTTTTCAATTCTATAATTTATTTTTTAAATTATTATAAATTTACTTATTTCACCAAATAAATTTATTTTTACATTTATATTATATTAAATTTAAATTATAAATTTATAATTAATTTTAAATTTATTTATAATCATAGTTTAACCGCAATTGCTGGCACTATATTTATTATTATTAATCGAATTAAATTACTATTATTTAATTTATTAAATTTTATTATTATAAATATTAACTATCTAATTTAAAATTATTTAAATTTAAAATTAATATATTTACTTATAAAATTTATTTATATTTTAATCAAATAATAAATTAAATAAAGAAAAATTAAATTTTATAAATAAAATTTTTATTAACAATAATTATTTAATTAAAATAAAAACCTTATCATTTATTAAATATTAATTTTGTAATTTTAATTATTATAATAATAATATATTTATATATATTAAAATATTTTTTATATAATAAATTTGTGAATAAAATTACTGAATCTAACGATTAAAAATATTAATTTTTTATATATATTTTAATATTTACTGTTTAATTTGAATGAGATCTTTTATCCATGATTTTTACAAAAATATACATTTTTTAAAAGATAGTGAACTTTGCTCTAATTGGTTAAATTTCAATCCAATCTCAATCCCATATCCGTAGTCTAATACAGGCTTAAAGGTAAAATTTTATGGCAGTAAAAAGCAGCAGCAGATCGTACTGATTGGCTATAAAATAGAGAAGTTCTAGAAACTCGAGAACTTCTCTATTTTTGTAGCCAATCGGTACGATCTGCTACTGTTTTTTACTGTCCATGAAATTTCACATTAAAACATATATCATTGAAAGGTTTCCGAAATATTACATTGAAATCAACATTGAAATGTCTCTGAGGCGCATGCCCAAGATGTCTGCGGAAAAACCCAGCACGCTGTCACGCAGTCACGCGCTGTCAACGATTGTAACTTATTGTAAGTTTGTTTTCGTTGTTTAATTATTGTATCTGTGTTTTGGAGAAGTGTTGATCGATCGCTACATCAAAGGTAAGTTAGAATTTCAAATCATAACTCGTGTGCGTTTTGCAACGTTTATTCATATTGTTACGCTCGTCGAGTAAGCTCACCGCCGTAACACTATCGCGCACTCCACACTCGCGCACGTATTTCGCGGAACTCGCAAAAAGAAAGAGAGCTCAAAAGAACTTAAAAAATGCGTTTATTTCAAGCTCGTAAAACAGAACGCGTGCGGATTCCAAAAATCCGCCAGACAGAAAATCAATAAATCCATCAACAAACTCCCGTTGTCAAGGAGCGCGCTTCACAGCTTTTCGCGACTTCTCTACTCAGTGTCCAGCACGGGCGTAACAATATCTTATATGCTACTTTTTCATTCACATAACCTGAAAAAATCAACACTTGAATTACTTGCGCTCATCTTTTACTTGCTACGTTTACGCGAGCATTACTTCTGTAGTAACTCACGATAATTCACTCGTTTACGCGAAGCAATTATCGTAAGTTACTATCAGAAGTAACGCTCGCGTAAACGTACGTAGTATATTTTTGTCTCCGCGTGAATAATCTCGATCATAATGGGTACGATAAGTGATAAGAAGTTAAGTTTCAAACTACACACATGAACTTTTCTATTTTGTAGCTAATCAGTGTACGACCTGCTGCTGCTTTTCACTGCTCATGAAATTTTACTTTAAAACATATCATTGAAAGCTTTCCGAAATATTACATTGAGATCAATGAATATTACAATGAATAATATTAATAAGTCAGCCTTGGTAAACAGCAATGACTTCTTTACTATTTCATGTAATAATAAATTGACGGTTTTAAGCAGAAAAAGGTAATTTATCTTAACAAAATAATGGATGCAGAAATATAATATGATGTATATAATCTATTTCTTGTTGCTTTTTATGTAATTTATTTAATGTTGTAGAACGCTTCTCTCCACGCTGACATATGTAACTGCAAACGTATTTCTTGTGACGTGCTTATACATTATCAAAGATAAAGCATTAAAAATTGATGACCGCGATTGCTTCATGCAACATTTCTTATGGTTTACAGAGAACATCTTGTTGTTCTCTATAGTTACAAAAAACTATAATCTCTTGTGTGTTTTATCTCTAAATGGCATGCATTCTAATGATTGTCTGAAAATACGGTATGTGGTATCCCAGAATCATTAGATATGTAAAATAATATCTGTCTAAATTTGAATCTTTTTACAGGGAATTTCATGTTTTGGATTATTCAGTAGAACATATAGTTTCTTCTCCCGATGCAAATACAGCTTACATAAAAGTAAGAGATCGAATATTTAAATACACAAGAAAAAGAAAACTTGAACAAATATTACGTTAAGCGAACAGTGCGACCAAATAGAAGTTATACAAATTGATTCAAAAGATATTATCCTTGTTCTGTCTCTAGAAAATAGTTTCTTAGTCGACGGAAAAGAAATTGCTAAGAATATTACAAGTTTTTACGTACATTCTCTGATTTTTTGCTTCTTACAACACTGCAATGTACATTGATTTGTGTCTTGTTGAACGAAGTTAATATAAAGCAGCTAAGTAAACGTGATTTAACTATCCAGCTCTGGGATTTAAATATGTGAACGAGATTTTATTTGCGGATAAATACGTACTTTTTATAATCTCTTTTATTTTATATATAGCATATTTTTCTGACTTTAAATATATCGTTACAGGTATCTAAAGACGATTCAGAAAAGGTTCTCGTATAATAACGGCGATACCGTACGACTCAAAAATTATTTTACAGCTGCCTACAAGAAATTTAGAATGTATACAGCCAAAGGCATTATCGGTGCATATACTAAAATGTTACCTAAATAACTGTGATTATTTGACGGGACTTGCCATAATGACTAAACAACGTATAAACTTGAATTTATTATACGACCACGATCCACAATTATTTCTGGATAATGTGAAAAAGTTCCTAGAAGATCTTGTACAGCATAAGAAGTTAAATTGGTTGAATCTGTTTTTGTCAGAATTATAAAACGTCGATGTCACCCGTTCAATGTACGCGTTTTGTTATGCAGATCGCCCTGTCAAATCTGACGCTAGAAGTAACAAAACTACAATTAATAAGGTAGACGAGATCTGTAAATTATTAAGAGATGCCATGGAGAAACATCAAGTTGCGGATAATTTAATACAACCAATATTGATTATAAACTTGGTGAAAAATCAACAAAGACAAGGATTGGAAAATGCACTTAGTAAAATAAAGCAAGTGAAAATGTTGGAGGATTCACAGAGATCAGAGTTACGTGATTCTACCGTATCCGCTCATAAAGCGTTGAAGTGTTTACTGCATTTTGTCACTATCGATACGTTATATGATGTTGCATTAGGCATGTATGATTTAGAACTCGCAATGTTTATAGCGTCTGAATCATCGAAAGAAGATCCCAAAGAATATATTCCATTCTTGAACAATTTGAAAAAATTAGACCCAAATTACATGAAGTATTCTATTAATGTGCATTTTAAACGTTACGAATTAGCGTTAGAGCATTTGTCTAAAGATCCAACTAAGTTTGAGGAATGCTTAAATTTGATACGTAATCAAAAATTATACCAGGCGGCAATAAAATTGTTTAAGAAGAATACTACAGAGTATAAAAAGGTGGCTGAAGTTTATGGAGAATTTTTGTCAAATGAAAGAAAATATGTAGAAGCTGGTATGATGTTTTATAGAAGTGGCGATCTTGACAAAGCTGTAGAAACATTTAGTATATCAAATGATAATTGGGAGGATATAATCGCAATGTCAAAAGAGATGAAACTAAGGTAAAGATAAACAATTTTTTATCGTATATGCATGAAAAAATATTATCTTATCATTAGAATTAATTACATATGCTGTTCTACACATATGAATTAATTTTTTCAGCCCAGCAAATTCATACAAACTTTATAAGACACTGATGGTTGAAAGCAGAGCGGAAATATAAACACACACACACACACACATGCAACTATAATATTAAAAGAATATATAAATGATGCTGAAGAAGTAGTTGCGTTATTATGTGAGGGAAGATCTTGGAAATATGCAATATGAATAATATCTGTTCGACGTTTAGATCTGAATGGTTAGAAATCTGAATGGTTATTGTTACGTACAGAAATTTTATATTTCCGACGACGCACGTTAAAAGTCTTGAAGGCTTAGACGACGCACGCTAGGCTCGGAATTCCGAGGAAACGGCCGGGGTTAGTGTAAATGTTTAGATTATCTTATCGGAGTCCATTGAAGGGCTGGGGGCCAGATGGGCCCGAAACTACGCTTCTAGAATATTCTAGAAGCTTCTAGAATACCTCCCCCCTTAAGACGCGTAAGAAAAAGGCGGGAATCTCGCGCGGAAGATTCCGGTCTTTTTTGGGTATAAATAGGGCGGAAAAACGCCGCGGAAAGCAGATAAGTTTTAACTTCGGTTTTGACTAGACGTAATTCTCAGACTCTCTCCTAACCCTATTCGATTTCCTACGTTCCGCTATACGCTAAGTTCGAGCATTCGCGCTCAATTCTGGGACTTAGTCCCTACACTATCATACCTCATAAGACCGCGCTTCACGCACAAGTTGTATCGAGATTTATAGAATAAAGGTAAGATAAGTTAAAAAGAAACAAGTGTAAAAATCTGGAATCTCATTTCGTATTTTTAATCAACAAATCGATCACTTCCAAGACTCGACTCGCAGTTGTCGCTGACAAAGCGTGGCGATCTGTGCTGGGGCGCTGACGAAGAGTGTGGCGATCCAGTGCTTTCGCTGCCAAAAGCGTGGTGATTACGGGGTTGATTCTTGGAGGTCGTAATAATCACTGTCACTTCTGGGATTCCGACTCGCAGTTTCCGCTGACAAAGCGTGGCGATCTGTGCTGGGGCGCTGACGAAGAGTGTGGCGATCCAGTACTTTCGCTGCCGAAAGCGTGGCGATTACGGAGTTGGTTCCCAGAAACAGACAATAATCTTGACAAATTCCCGAAAGTGAATTTGACCTCTACGCTGACGATCTGAGCGCTGACGAAGAGTGTGGCGAGCAGAGGGTGTGGCGGATTGGTTTTGAGCGCTGCCGAAGAGTGTGGCGAGCTTAAAATTCATTTTCGTGAACGCGGCTGAATGACGAAGAAAGGAGGTAGGCGCGTTCGTATTAAACAAATCAGATTCCAGATCAAGCAAGCAGTCATTTCTAATCAAGATCCTCTCCCCTTCCTCCAACAATTGCAACAATTAGAAAACGCACCCCCCTTTAAACCTATTCCTGTCAATTTTGACGTTGATTATCCTAATTATAACCAAATAAATAAAGCTGATCCTCGTTACCATACGTATAAACTCAGATATCTTTTCGGTCCCGAATAATAAAAATAATAATAATATCCTTCACACGACTTGTCCAAATCCCTGGTAAATTGCTTAAATGCATTGACCAAAAAACGGACGAACTATAACAGTCAGAACGTGACAGTTATAATAATCAAGTGAATCAATATCTAGTATGTAACGGCCTGTCTTTATCAAACGCGGACTGGTTTACGGGATCGGGAGTTCGATGAGAGGCCCAGAGACAGTAATCAATTTGCCATGAGATAGTAACATGCACTTTATTCAAGATTCGATATTACACGCACGCTGGACGCGGTATATTACATGCGGAATGCGGCTACAGATATCAGAACGCGGGGCTAGGCTATATGCACCGAATTAACACAGGTGATAATGACGGAACGCGGTATATTACATATGGGACGCGGTATATTACATACGGAACGCGGCTACAGGCATCAGGACGCAGGCGCTCGGCTATATGAACCGAATTAATACATGCGATAATAACGGGACGCGGTATATTACAGACGGGACGCGATATAGTACATGCGGAACGCGGCTACAGGTATCGGGACGCAAGCGCTAGGCTATATGGACCGAATTAATACCGGTGACAACAGCGGAACGCGGTATATTACAGACGGGACGCGGTATATGCCCTACGGAAGGGTGGCGAGATCCCGGGATCACGGTCGCGAGAACCCTCGCGGCGAGGCCGAGCACGCTCGACCCCACGGTGCCGTGGCCGTCGGGGTAGTGTTCAGGGAGCTCGGGAACATTCTGAGAACCCTCAGTCGAGAACCAGAACTCTGGACCTCGTTGTGCGTGTTGCCCTAGGATGCGGAAGGTAGCTTCGTCAGGAATAGCGGAAAGCCGTGGTAAAGACGAAGTGTCTTTTCGTCGAGCGCGCCGGCTTTTTATACCGCTCGGCGCGGTGAGCTTTGGCAGAGGGAGGCCGATTGTCAGGCGACGGTGCGGTGGTGGGAGCGGCGCGATCCCGCGGGCTCGCTTCGGCGCTCGTCGGCGTCGTGCGGGAAGGCACCGGTGCGACGGATTCCCCGCGCACACGGCGCGTTTCAAATCTTTAAAAAATGTGGGCGCGCCGCGCCCTGTGGTCGCCCGACGGAGAATCGGTCGGGCGGCTCCCGGCGGGTGGTAGCCGGGGACGATGCCTTGGCGTAAGGTGCGCATCGTTACAAGTATATGTGTTTATCTTTCTAAGGTATATACAATTTTTTTTTACGCACACATGTGATATATAATAATATCAGTTTATCTTTCTATTATAAGGTATTAATTTGTGATATTAAAAACGTTAAGTGTTATAAGAGATAAAGAAAATTTATTATGTATGTCAATAACATTTGTTACATATTATATACCGTTATAGGCTGTTAGTTGCGAACTGTTGCAACAGTATAAGTACTATCACAATTAAAATAAAAATTACAGAAAGGATACACTCGTTTTTGTAAAAGTATTTTGTAAATATTTTATTGATTTACCTACATATTTCTGTAATATTTCACATAAACGTAACAGACATAATATACATCTTTAAATAAGGATTTATTTCAAATTTGTTACAGATATACAGGGTGATTTGAAACAATTTTCTGTTTTTAATAAGTAATCCATATTCTTGAACAAATTGTTAACTATTTTTCTTCTTGCAAAATATTATCCGATTTTTAGTTGCTGAGTTATTAAGCTAATAGTTTGTCTATTACGGGCCGGTCAGAAGATAGGCAGGAGCGGCACAATTAACCGTCAGATGCTGACGCAGAAGTTGAACATCTGACGGTGAATTGTGCCGCTCCTGTCGACCACCTGTATTATACCCGGCCCGTATTAGACAAACAATTAGCTTAATAACTCAGCAACTAAGAATCGGATAACATTTTGCAAGAGGAAAAATAGTTTTACAATGTGTTCAAGAATATGATTTATGAAGGACAAGAAACTGTTCCGAATCACCCTGTATGTGAAAAAAAGTAGCTAAAATATTTCCCATTTATTTCTGAAACATTTCAGAGATATATCCGAAGCATTTCAGAGATATTTCCGAAGCATTTCAGAGATATTTCTGAAGCATTTCAGAGATATTTCTGAAGCATTTCAGAGATATTTCTGAAACATTTCATAGATATATTTATTAGGCATTTCAGAGATATTTCTTAAGCATTTCAGAATTATTTCAGAAATATTTCTGAGATTTCAAAAACATTTCTGAAATCTTAGCTTGGCGGACATTTTACCTTTCTGAAACATATCTGAAACATGTCTGAAATGTTTTTTTGAAAGGTATCATATTTCGTTGCTGTGTGGGGGGTAATGTGTCAACCATTGCCCTACGCAGATTTTCAATGGGTCGACGACGTGTCCAATTTTAAAGTTATGGATGTCGCGTTGGATTCCTCGATAGGCTATATTCTCGAAGTCGACTTGGAGTACCTGTAATATCTTCACGACGCGCACACTGACCTACCGTTTTGTCCGACGCGCGATAAACCACTCGGTAAGCGGCAGGACAAGCTCCTCGCAACATTATACGATAAGAAGCGTTATGTCATACATTATCGCAACCTGCAGCAGTGTACTCGTCACGGTTTCCGTATAGCAAAGATTTACCGCGTATTGCAATTCGCGCAATCTCCATGGCTTCGCGATTATATAGAATTTAATACGAAATTTAGACCATTGGCCAAAAATGATTTCGAGAACAATTTATACAAATTGATGAACAACGCTGTATTTGGCAAAACCATGGAAAATGTGCGCAATCACGTTAACGTGCGACTCCTGACTTATTGGGAGGGTAGATACGGCGCGGAGGCAATGATCGCGAAACCAAATTTTCACAATTAAAGCGTCTTTTTGGAGAATCTGGTCGCAATAGAAATGCGAAAACTCGAGGTAAAGTTTAACAAATAAATCTACGTGGGTATGTGCATCCTCGATATATACAAAAGACATGTTTGTACGAATTTCATCACGAGTACATATTATCATTGTATCGCGCGACAAGTGTAAAGTTACGTACACCGATACAGACAGTCTTATTTATCACATTGAGTGCGACAATGTGTACGATACCATGAAGCGCGACATTAATAGATTCGACACTAGCGATTACGCGGTCGATAATGCGTACGATATCCCACTTGCCAATAAAAAAGTACCGGGGTTGATGAAAGACGAAAACAACGGTGCGATAATGACCGAATTCGTTGGGCTTAGAGCAAAGATGTAAGATACGCCTTGCGAGTCGACGGTAAGAAAAATACGAAAAAGGTCAAAGGTGTCAAGAGTAACGTCGTAGCCAGGTCGATAACGTCGATAACGTTCGACGATTACACGCGGTGTCTGCGAGACGAAATTAAAATGACGCGACAGCAGGCTTGCATAAAGTCCAAACTACACCAGGTGTCCATCGTGTCCGAAACGAAAATCGCTCTAAGTCCGTACGACGATAAGCGATAGATTATACTCGATTCTACTGAGACGCTGCCATAGGGACATTATAAAATATCATTGTAAATATATATATTGTAAATAAGATTACATTTGGTTATTTTGAAAATAAATGATTCATTTGTATGTATAATGTGTTTTTTATATTGTAATGAATTTTTACACTACGTCCCTGATAGCACAGTGTCAGTTGGTGCCGTCATAATGCCGTCGTGTTGCTGTTAAAATGCACGAAATTCGTGTATATTTACAGCAACACGACGGTATTATGACGGCACCAACTGACACTGTGCTATCAGGGATTATTCTTGTGTATCCATGTATTGTGTGAATTATTAAATCCTAACCACTTTAAAATAAGTCGTTTTATTTTCGACCCAACTGGCCAATTGAAAACAAATTGCACAACGTTTCGACCGAATTTGTTTTCAATTGGCCAGTTGGGTCGAAAATAAAACGACTTATTTTGAAATATTCGCTGGCGACGGAAATTGTTTTGTTTATCTAACCACTTTACATAAACCTCATCCCCCCCTTTTGCGCAAAACTTTTTCGACAAGATACACGTCGGGATTAACAATGCAATGCAACTCATATTTGTAGAATCCGCCGGCGACAGGTTTTCCGCAGGAATCTTCCAATAGATACGTCACAGGATTAGTTTTCTGCACTTTGACGATTCTAAGCACCTCCGTGGTCCAATTTGACGTGTATCCTTTCTCGAATCATCGTACAGAAATGAGAAAAGAATCGTTGAAAAGCTGAAACCTTCAGCTTTTTAATGCAATTTGTTTCGTTATTCTACGATAATTTTTGAAAATTCTACGATGAATTAAACAAATTGTTACATGCAGTTTTTGCCTTTTTTTATAAAATCAGTCACAAGTAGGTTCCAAATTGTAAAAAAAAAAAAAAAAACGCCTGCAGGATATTACAGTATATACTTCATACTTTAATCCTACCAGAGGAAAAAAATTACAAAAATTTTTTTCTTTAAAATCAAGCTATTGACATTTTCAGTAATCTTCAAATTTCTTTATAAAATGTTAAAATTAAAATCGTCATAACTTTGCAAAAAATTGCGCTTTGAAAAAGCGATTGAAAGCTTGGAATGTCTACTTTTAGGTCTCATATCGCTATATATATATTTCGTCATTTTTCGATTTTTTTATTTATTTACGTAAATGTGTAAATTATCGCGAAGAACCTTGAACTGATTCTGATCATCGTTGACATAATGTATCAGAAGTATGAATAAACGAATATATACTTACTTATAGTAGGTTTGTGTAAAGATTACAAGTAGAGGGAAGGGGAGAGAGCGCTTGGGGCCAAGGGTAATATTTAATCATAATAAAAAAAATTGTACTTTATATAATATACTTTAATATAATATGGAGACGGAGAAGAACTGAGGTCAAAAAAGAATAAAAATTAGAATAGTTACAAAATTACATTGTCAGTCAAATAAAAGTCAAAATTAAAGTGGCTATAAAATTACATTGACAGTCAAATATATATATATATATATATATATATATATATATAAACACAAAATAATATATAATAAATAAGTAAAATTAGTTTATCTGTCAACGTAAAATAAAAATATAATATAATATGTAAAACATGATAAAAAAATTGAAATATAAAATACAAATTGAAGCTAATTGAGTTTTATATTTTATTGTTGATTAAAAGTATAAATTTATATATCTTCCAGTTTTTGCAGTTCTTCATCTTGCTCTTCTATCTCAAACCATTATGTTTGTACAATTTTGTATTTGGCAATGTCCGCAAACAGAAGTGCAGAATAATCCTGATTTTCTGCAAGTACATCCTTTTTCGCAACCCATTTTACAGAAAATTATATTTAATAAAGTTTCCGGTGCAGGTGGCTTACGCATTTTTAACGGCTCGAGCGTTTCTTTCATTTTCCAGTCCCAGTTTTTAGCTAGGAGATTTATATCAAAAAGCCATTTTTGAACTTGTAAATATACTCTATACAAGTGCTGTCGTGCTGCATCTGATGTAGGTGGCATACAAGCTAAATTAACAGCCTTATTTTTACCAATAGCTCACGTGAAGCAAGTGTATCGAAACTCATCGATGCATGATACTTTATTTGAAGCACCATAGATCGATAAGAGACACATAATACCATTATGAAAAATTGTTTCGTGCATTTGGTTTTGTATTTTAAAAGCCTGTGCAGCTTGCTGAAATTTTTCATTTGTTTCAAATAAATTTATTATTTTCCTTTTTCCTTTTAAGTAGAGGCAGGAGGTAGTGTCGCAGCCAGATATTGCATGTAGCATCAAAATATTATCCCTAGAACATAAAAATTTGTCTAAACTTCTGCACAAATAAATTTTTCTTTCACAACTTTTCCTTTACCAAGTTTTAAAAAATAAATAGTAACATTTAAAGGTGCTAATGCTGTCAAGATTACTAGCACATCAATGTCATTTGCCACGATAATAGCCTTTTTACAGGATTGTTCAAGGGCTGTTTGTACTATTAATCTGTCAGCGTCATCTCTAGCCTGTTTGACTATAATGTTGACTTCTTCAAATTTGTTAACTAAAAGAGAAATCAGTCTGACTTTATTAGGTTCATTAGAAAGGAATTTTTCTTGCGTTGTCGTAACATTCTTCGTTTCATCAAAAATAACTTCTGTTGTTGAATATCTTGACGATCGACGGAGGTGTTCGGCTGCCTTTGTGCTAAACACGTTATTATTATAGTCATCAAAAATAATAATTACATCTTTACCGAAATGCTTATGAACATACGTAATGTACTTTTCGCAAATGTATGTAAATGAGTCGTTTTTTGGTACATACAACGCGGTGTAATAACATCCCTCCATCAATGACGTATACAAAATTTTCTAAATCTATTTCTATATCGACAACTTCAAATACATCGAAAAGAGACGATTTTTTTGTTTTTCGCATACCACAATCATCAAATAATGACAGGGGATACGGAGCAAGTTCAAAGTGTAGATATTCCCGCAGTTCTTCGTTTGTTTTCATGGTGACGCAAATTCGTTGAAATAGCAGCAGTGGATTAATTGGCACTATTTCTTCTTGTACTTTAATAATGCTGTTGATTATTTGGAGTGGAAGAATTATGTCATTTCGCTTGAATTTAATTTCGTGAAAATGTTTTCCAATTATTTTTTGAAAAAAAGCAATGCCTATGTTAAATGCATTATGACAATTTATTTTATCGCTAGCAGTTACTCCCGTTGTTATGGACATTAATGTTTTTAAGTGTGAAAAAGAATTATGAGAGTTGAACCATTCCATTATTTTATGTGCATCCATATTATCTCGAGTAATTCGAGAATCTCTGGCATCTATATGTTGCTTCGTAGTCGAAAACAAAATTCCGCAAAATTTTTCAACTTCTTCACATATATTGTAAGCAGAGGGCATTCCTAGGATCCACTTATTTACCGTGCCGTCAGTTATTCCACGCTCAACTAAGCCTCCTTCAACTTTCATTGATCTCATGAGTGTTTGCTCGATTGTCATGTCGCTATAAATACCTGACCAGAACTTATCAGTACGTCTTATCGTAAAAAATCCATTCGTGAATTTACGAAATTCCTCATCATTCATGGAGTTATTAATTTTTTGCATTTCTTGGAAATATATATGGGCTGATTTTACATAATTAAAATGACCTGAAGCGTGGAAATATGGTAGCATTTGTTTAATGCATGATATATGCAGATTCCAATCGCCCATCTTTTCCGCCCGTTTAAAATTTTTTGCAATTGACACCATGCGAACGTATTAGATCCATAACTTTGCAGTGTTGCCTCTGTTTTCAATTTTAAACATTTTTTCTTGTAATTTTTTATTTACATTTTCTAAAACAAAAGCATTATCAATGTTTTCTAAATTTGGAGGATCGGGGACAAATAAATCAATGAGATTTTGTAGTACTTCATGCTCTTCAGAAGATATACTTATTTCTGATAAAATTATTTTATAGAGTACCAAGTATACTAGCGTATGTCCTCTAACAGCTCGAGAATATGCATGTCCTGTAAGTATTTTGTCAACTGATACTGGCGCATAAATGACGCTTAACACTTTTTTTATGCCGCTTCCTGCCATGATATATCCAATGCATCCAAGGTTCGATTAGGCGGATTTCATTTACTAATGTCTTCATTAGTAAATGAAATCCGCCTAATCGAACAACTACATTTGATAAATTTTTGTCACTACATGATGCAACAATATCTACAGCTTTTAAATACAGAGGTTGGTCAAAAGTTACAAAGCAATATCGCAAGCCCAATGTATTCGCATCACGTGCAGAATATTTTAAAACAGTGTAAATAGTACTATAGTCGCTTGGCGATGCATTGACAAACGGTAAGCAAATGATCTGAGACCGTTCATAAGACATATTCTTTGTGAGTTCTGCCATGAATCCATTCCATCCAGGGATCTGAGGAGTTGTTTTCCATTTTGCGTAAATCCATAACAGATCTGCATTTGAAATGAATGACTTATCAAAGTGAGGGATATCAATATTCTTCACCTGTAAGTTTTTTAATCCTGCTCCATTAGTATTTTCATATGATTCAAACGTAATTTTATCAATCAAGCTAATCTCCTGTGCTGTTGGCATCACTTTCCATCGATAAATCGGTTTTTGTCTTTTGATAGCAGATAACGGGGTAACAATTTTAATTCCTCCCATATTATGAAAAGTATTTAGGCCGTCAATAGTATTTATGTTAAAATCTGCATTGTCGAATACATATTGTACAAAGGCTCCAGATTCTATTGATGGGCGCGGATGATATAAAGAAGATACTTGATAAAGCATAGCCTCTTTATACGAAGAGCATAAACCCAAATGAGATAAAATATCTAAAATACGTTTAGAAGCGAATTTTCTATGCAACATTACTGCCAATCTAATCTACAAAGGTGAAATAAAAGATCTTGGACGAATTGCACACATAATAGCATGATTTATGGCAGTACACTTTTTCTCTACGTTATCAAGCTTTCCTTTTTTATCTTTTAAAATAAGTTTTTTTGTGAAGAAGTCGAGAGAAGCAGGGATGGAATCGTTAACATGTTCAAACATATTATCACTGGGAGAATAATAGTCATTCTGACAAATTTGCGAACGGATATCTTGTCGAATGATGGATGCTGCAGCTTTTAATATTCGCAATCGTTTCTCTTCTTCATTCTGCAATCTTGATTCGTACCATGCCTTTGTTAAAACTTCATGTTCAATACCTCGGAAGCAAATAATAGTTGAAGAACTAGGTTTAGTACACCATATAATATTTCTTCCGTAACGTTCGAACAATTTAGATTTTATAGTTTTATCATCCGGTGTATAGTCATCCAATAGTCCTTTAAATTCTTGTAAAATGAATTGACAATCGTCGTGATTTTCTATGTACGAATATATTATATCCATTGCCTTTATAACGTTTTCATCCAGCGGACGACCTTAAGAGCTTTCGTTATCCTTTTTTTTTTTATTGTTGATGCATAACAGTCCCTATGATATCTAGCACGGACAGCTATTAGGTCAATGACACTTGTAATTCGTTTACAAACTTGCTTTGATATATCATCATGTCTTTTCGATAAGATATTTATAACAGTATCCTTAAAAGAAGGCTTTGTAAGGTATAAAATAATTCGTCGTTTTATTTTATTTTGTTTCTTCTTGTAAGCCTTGGAAGCGTGTAACCCGCTGAACAGACATTTATTTTCAAAATCAAAAGTGACTTTTCTAATTTTAGCTTTTGTAGGGCTAAATTGCGAGGAAGTTGAAGCAACACTTGCATCAGATTGCTTAACAAATAATTTATCGTTCTTCTTTAAAATATATGTAAGTCACTTTGTAAGGAACTTAAATGGAGTGAGGTTCGGTTCAAGAATCAGCACGCAAGATGCAGTAATCAACTGTAATATTAATGATGTGTACACATTAGCGAATGCCTGAGATATTACAGTAAACGAGTAAACTTAAAACTAACCTGAATCAATACAATTGCCGATAGCAAGCCTTTATCTACCTCCGTACGATAACATCAATGTTCTCAGCTCGGAGTCTTGTTACGTACTGGCTCTCACGCACGAGTCGACCAGCGGCGACAAAGCCAAGCTTGATAACTTTCAAGCTTACATCCCCCCTTTTAAGACCGAGGGTACCCTCCATCGGAATGGGGAACCAGCTTGCTAGCATGAAAAATATTTGACTCATTTTTTCTAAGTCTACTATCTAACAAAAACATTACATCAGAAATTTTATCTTTAATTTTAAAAGGACCTGCTCTAATTGGATCTATTTTATCTTTGTTCAGTTTATTAACGCTTTGTACATAGACTAAATCTCCTACTTTATAATCTATCCGTTTTACATTCTTATCGTAATATTCCTTATTCTGATTGTGAATTTCTTTAGAATTTCTAAAAGCTATTTTTCTATTGTTGACTAAATTTGTCAAATTATTATCGTTTACTTCATCGGGTAAAAATGAATAGTTTAGTCCTGTCAGCAGATAATTAGGGGTGAATCTGGTCGAACTGTGAATTGTGTTGTTGTAATCTTTTACACATTCCTCTGCTACCTGAGGCCATGATTTATTTTTATTCTCATGAATTTTACATCGTATTTTGTTTACCAAAGTCTGATTTGTCCTTTCGTTTAGTCCATTAGAAAACGAACAATCCACTGCTGTAAAAACCAATGCTACTTTCTGTTTATTTAAATATTGCTTAAACTGTGCCGAGTTTATACCAGGATACTGATCTGATAAAACTAATTTAATACTCCCATCTTTTTCTACTTTCTTAATTAATTTTATGAAATCCTTTGCCACTTGAGTCTTTGAAGTTATTATGTAAACGAATCTTGTGAAATGATCCACCGCCAAATGTAAATATTTTTTTGTACTTTTGTTGCCTTTGAAACCTCCTATTGTGTCTATAGACACTATTTCGAGAGGTTCCTTTGCTGGACCGAGTTGAGACAACGGTGCTTTAAAGCAGCCTATTCTTGATTTGTTTTTGATGCAAGTTTCACAAGATCTGCAAGTCAATCTTATGTGTTTATACATATTTTTAAAATAAAATTTTTGGCCAAAAGTTAAAATTAAATGTTTTGTGCCTATATGACCCTGATCAACATGTATATCCGTAATGAGCGACTTTCCAAATTCTTCAGTGATCCATATTTTCTCTCTATTATTTAAAATTTTATAAATTATATCATCTTTAATAATGCATTTATCATCGGTCTTTAACAGTTTCTGATTTTCTTTGATATCATTCAATTTCAATAAATTTGAAGTTTTAATCACGGAATCATTATCTGTATCCTCGTGTGATTCCAAAACCGGATTTCTAGACAAACAATCAGCCTCAATATTGTCTTTACCCGGATTATATACAATTTCGAAATCAAAATGTGAAATATAATTCAAAATCTGCACTAGTTCCATATCATTACTTTTTTTTATATTGAAATTTTCTAGGGGTCTGTGGTCTGTAAATACCAAGAACTTTTTCCCCAACAATTGAAATTGCCAATATAAAATGGCTTCTTTAATGGCTAAACATTCTATAAAAATGGCTTTCTTCTTTTTCTGAGCCTCTGTCAACTTTCTGGAGAAGAAAAACACCGACTTCAAGGAATTATCTTCCTGTGGCTGCTTCAATATTGCTCCAACTCCTTCAATACTTGCATCAGTGAAAATAAATATTGGAGCCTCTGGATCAAAAATTGCCAAAGCGGGAACTGTACATAAATATTCTTTTGTCGAATTAAAACTGTTCCTACACTCTTCAGACCAATCGAAAGATACCTTATTTCTTAACAAATTTCTCAAAGGATCCAGTAAGACAACATGATTTGGTATAAACTTCAAATAAAAATTAATCTTACCTAAAAATTGTCTAACTTGTGTTTTTGTTTTGGGTGTGGGAAACTTCTTAATGGCCACTAAATTATCATTTATTGGTTTAATCCTATTGCTTCCAATTTCGTGTCCCAGATATGTTATCCTTTCTTGGGCGAACTTACATTTATTTTTATTCAATTTAAAACCTTGTTCATATAGTGCTTGCAGTACTTGCTCTACATGGTATACATGCTCTTCGTAAGTCTTAGAGAACACCAATATATCGTCTATATAATTTACTGCGTAAGCATCTAACTTGTTTTTTCTTATCACACCTGCTAAAACTCTTTGAAAGATAGCAGGAGCAGACTTCAAACCAAAGGGTAAACATTTCCACTGCCAGTGTCCGTGATGCGTCACAAAAGCCAACTTATATCTATCCTTTGCACGCACCGGAATCGACCAAAACGCCGAATTCACATCCAATTTTGTAAAGAACTTACAGTTTCTGGCGCGTATAGTAAGATCATCTATCCTTGGAAAGGGCTGACTTTCTGGCACTACTATTTTGTTTAACTCTTTAAAATCAATACACAGGCGTGATCTTTTTCCTTCTTCTCTCTTGAAAACCATGGTTACAGGGGCTGCATAAGGACTGCTTGACTCCTCTATTAAACCTGCATTTAACAAATCTTCTACTTGTTTCTCTATTTCTAATTTATCTTGAAATGGGCATCTATAAGGTTTCTTTGAAATATATCTATTTTCTGTCAGTTTCACTGTGGCTTCATAATCCTTTACTGTTCCTATATCAAACTTTGATTTGGCAAAGATTATTTCCTTTTTTTTTATAATATTCTCCATTCTATTAGTACTTATTTCATTAATGTTATTTTGCTTATCTAAATTTTTTTTTTCTTGTTTTTGTGATATAATCAAATTTTCATTTTGACAGAGCTTGAATTTTTTTATTAAGTCTAATCCTAATAGAAATTCACAATCAAAGCCTTCCTTAACAATGAAAAACTGAAAATCCTCTTCTAAGTTACAAATTTTAATACGTATTGTTACTATCCCCTCCGTTTTCGCCGTTCCTGCTACCCCTTTTATGGTGTCTCTCCCACCTATTAATTGTTTAATATTTCTTTTATCATTCAAAAATGTACTATTAACTAGAGAAACATTGGATCCGGAGTCATATAAGCCAGTTGCTGGGCAACCATTTGCAAAAATCTTAATTTTAATAAGTGGGAGGACTATTCGTTTTTTGTCTCCTCATAACTTGCTACTACTTCCTGTATTTCATTATTATTTGTAACCTTGATATTTTCGTTTTTAAAATTTTTAATTTGCCTATCTTTATTACGGCATGCACTTTCTGGGTGAAATCTATTTTTGAAACCTAACCTATCACAAATGCTACACGGTCTTTTTTCATTTAGAGTTTTTTTGTTTACATTATCATTTTTCGATTCGTTAATCTTACCAAATTGTTTTAATTTTGACATTAAATTTTCTATATTTATAATAGATTTTCTATCTAACTTATTTTGGATAAAATTTGGTAAGCTAATTACAATCATGTTAATTTGTGTGTTTATAGACAAGCTATCATCCGCTTCTAACAGTAATCTTCTTTTTTTCAATGCATATTCTAATAGCGAGCCGTTATAAAACTTAAAGTTATAAGCATACGTTATATCTGTCCAGGATTGTGCAGAGAAGGTATCAATAAAGGCGTTATTCCACGCCTCCCAATTTAGCAAGGAGTTCTGTTTGACAAATACATTATACCAATCTAATGCAGATTTCTCTAAAAACAATCTTAATACTTCCGCGTATTTATTTTGGGCAATCCCCACTCTGTTACATTCCTGCCCAAATAAATTAATCCAAACATTCGCATTTGTATTTTCACCGTTGAATTTTTCGATCACTATATCCTTTATCAGAGAGCTTGTTTTCCTTTCGAATGTTATTGCTGACTCTCTGCTTACATTTGACTCTTGCTCTGAGGTGACCTCTTCCAGATATTCGTCATGCAGCACAACATTCCCTTCCGTGTCCAGATAAATATTCTCAAGTTCCTTAGATAGAGTCAGTACGACATTGCGAAATTTATTGCGAGCCTTTAAGCTTTTAACGACATTTTTCACAATTGGAATTTCAAAAAGCTGTTTATGTTGAGCACTAGTCTGCTTATCTGCTGGGAACAAAAAAATTTCCTCTTGGCCAAGCAGCTGAATTCTTTTCACTTTAACTACGGTGCTTCTCGCATCTGCACCAGCCTCCGAGACAAAATAAAACTTTGCTTTATTCTCCATTGTATTGATTTGTAAGTCACTTTGTAAGGAACTTAAATGGAGTGAGGTTCGGTTCAAGAATCAGCACGCAAGATGCAGTAATCAACTGTAATATTAATGATGTGTACACATTAGCGAATGCCTGAGATATTACAGTAAACGAGTAAACTTAAAACTAACCTGAATCAATACAATTGCCGATAGCAAGCCTTTATCTACCTCCGTACGATAACATCAATGTTCTCAGCTCGGAGTCTTGTTACGTACTGGCTCTCACGCACGAGTCGACCAGCGGCGACAAAGCCAAGCTTGATAACTTTCAAGCTTACATGTATTTTTGTCGACATCTTTTGTGTACTTCTATAGCAGTCAAGTTTTTTAAAATTTCATATTTACCATCGTTTCTTTCGATACTAACGGTTTTCAAAGTATCTATTCTCCGTTTCACAATCACACTTTCTTCTATCGAGATATCTTTGTTACAGATGAAACAGGTACCGTCCATTTTTTAATAAAAATGTATCTACCAAAAAATATTATGTTAGGATTTTTTTACGTATATTATACAAACATCAGCATTTTATGCAGAAATTCTTACTTCTTCTCTCCAAAATATAAATGAGCTCCAAGAAGAATTGAACAAAAAATATAGGACGATGATATATATATTTGCTAATTATTATATACTAGCATGCCCCGCCGGGCTTCGCCCCGGAGAATATGTAATAAAACACGCAAATAGTCTCTCTCTCTCTCTCTCTCTCTCTCTCTCTCTCTCTCTCTCTCTCTCTCTCTCTCTCTCTCTGTAAGTACAGTAACGTGCCTTTGCTCATTGCTCCTGATTTGAGTGCATATTGTCGCTGTCGTGGGTGCCTTCGGGCCACTTTGTTGCAGGTATAGGCGGGGCTTTTGCCGCTTGTCACGCGGCGTACTCATTTATAACGGTACCATCATTCTGTTCTCGACAATTGGGTGACAAGTATTCTTGCTAATCTTAACCTAATTTCCGAGAATCATTCCGTGGAAGTTGTCGACCTCTGTTGCGCATGTGCCTGCCGTCTGAGCTGCTCTTTTCTGCACCTACTACTCTTCGGATGTGCACTGCTGTCTTAGTGGGCTCCATTATTGGTTGGCTGTCCTGCATGCCGGCGCTGCCAATGGAGTGAGCTTTATTACTGGTTGGCTATCCTGCATGCCTGCGCTGCCGATATAGTTTCGGGATTTCCATTGGGACATGTGGCTCTCCTGGCTGTGAAGTGGGGCCTGACAGCGATAGATGCGTGCATGAGTTGGTGATATAAGCGAGTCTTTTGGCTGGTCACATGCACTATACCTACTCTTGTTACATATTTTGAGTTTTTTGCGTCAACCGTCTGCGAAAACGTTCTTGCTGTGTATGCGCTTACTCCTGCTCTTCTACACTCTATTGCATGTGGTCGGATGTGTGCATGTGACTATCTAACTTATATTATTGTACTCGCACTGAAACTGTGAATTGCGTTTAGTGACATTGTCACTTTCTGTATTTACTCATTGACTGTCGACTGCTTTTCTTAGCTGTAATCCATGCAGCGCGCGTGCTCTAAATGCATCAAATGCACCAAAACAATCGTCGGCAATTTAGTATCTTGTCCTGAGTGCGGCAGAGTTTTTCATCCCGGCTGTGTTAAAGCGTATGTTATTACTAAGGCTGCGAGTTCCTGTTGCAAATCGCGATTGACGATGCCTTTAACACCAAGAGATGGTCAGAGTTCACAGCTCTCTGAATTTTTTTGTTCTACTTCGCCTAGTGTCAGTAATGTCAGTGATGTCTTGCTCTCCGGCACTCAGGATCTAACTCAGTCTCAGTCTAAGACTAATGATCTTTTGTTGAGATTGATTGAACAACTGAAAGTATCCGATGCTAGAATGTCTGCGTTTATTGAGAGTCAACAGCGTACTAACAATGAAATTAACGATAAGCTTAATCAATTAAACCGTATTGCAGATCAGGTCGAGCGTAACTGTCAGCGTATTACTGAATTAGAGCGGGGGAGTGCAACCCTTGCGCGCGAGGTTAATGAGCTGAAGACAACTCTCTCGGCCCCCTTGGTTCGTGACGAGGATAGTAATAGTAACAAATTAATTATTTCTGGCGTCCCAGCGGCATTGTCGGTTTCGTCTGACGAATTTGTTAAAAATGTGTTTCGAGCTCTTGACATTCCTAATCTGTTATGTCATGTTCTTAATGTCAGAACTGTTGTTCGCGGGCCTCTCCTGGCGGTTGCGGGCGGCAAACCTTTGACCCCTTCTGACACAACTTCGCTTATTGTCACATTAGCCTCGGCGGCTGTTCGTGATATTGTCATTGCAAAAAAGCGATCCAAACGTACTCTTACACAGGAAGAGGTATGCGGCAACAGTTCTGATCGTAAAATATACGTCAACGAGCTTTTATCTAAAGTTGCTTATGATCTCTTGCAGCGAACTGCCAAGCAAAAATCGTACAAGTATGTTTGTAGGGTGAGCAGTGGTCGCATGTGTGTCAGGCGAGCTGACGGCGACACAATTGTTCACATCGACAATGCCACTGATCTTGCAAAGCTTATTTGACCCGTCTGGCCTAACTCAGTGATCTCTATTAATCCTTGTCGACACTCACGCCAGTTTAATGTGGCTCAATTTAATGCTAACTCACATCACGGGCATACCGAATTTATACGCTTATATTTCCGCACTAACTTCTATCATATTATCTCTATTTCTGAAACGTGGCTAAATACGAATGTTTCTGATCAACTGGTCGCCTTAGATAACTATTTCTTGATTCGTCACGACAGAGTGGGGCGGATTGGCGGAGGGGTGGCATGTTATGTGCATCACTAGCTCAAAGTAAAAATCATCGCTACCTCCTGTAATGCCAGCGTGGGTGCACCTGAGTATCTCATTCTTGAAGTACGTTGCCCTGAGGGCGAATCTGTTTTATTTGCGTCCATTTATAGGCGACCTAAGGGCCTACTCCTACACGATTTTGTTGAATCACTGACAAGCTATTCGCACCTTTATAAGAATATTATTATAGGCGGAGATCTGAACTGTAATTTGTTGTCAACTTGTTATGAATCGAGATACTTGCGTGAACTTATGTCTGGCTTATCACTGCATATAGTTGACTCTGAACCTACTTATCATACTGCGACCTCAGATTCATGGCTAGACGTTTTGGTTGTGGATGACATTGACAAGTTGTTATCATTTACTAAATCTCAGAGTCCTTTTATTGCTGGCCATGATCTGATTGAGCTGTCGATGCTTTTCAATTGTGATCCGACACCTGTGCGTTCTATTACTCGACGCAACTTCAGGAGTATTGATAGTTCTGAGTTTGAACAGTATCTTCAATCCATAGCTGATGGTGTGCGGACTGCGATAGGAGATGTGTCTGATACTGATGTTGATGGATTCTGCGGGATTCTATCTGGTGGGAGGCACTTGACAAATTCGCTCCCAATCGTGCGATTGTGATTAAGAAGCCCCCGGTGAGGTGGCTCACAAATGAAATTATTTCTTGTATTCGTACTCGTAATCGGTTATTCAAACAAGCTAGACGTACTAATAGTTCACTTGGCTACGCCACCTATAAACTTTTTCGTAATCAGCTAAATATTGATATTAAACGAGCCAAAAGTGAATTTCAATTCAATACTCTTAAGAATATTACTGATCCCGCCAAGCTTTGGAAAGAACTAGCTTCACTCGGTCTTGCTAAATCAACTTTGGTTTCTCCATTGCATTTTTTCACTCCCAATCAACTGAATGAATTTTATGTATCAGTGTCTTCCACTCAGTTACCTTCTACACGTGTTGACGTTATTACTGCCATTAGCCATGCTGTGCGTCCTTCTCAACATCCTGAATTCTGTTTTTCTACTATAACACCTGATCAAGTCTTTAAGCTTATTTCCACGCGACCTCTCCATTCTTATACGACTGGGGTAGATGGAATACCACTGTATATATTGCGGATAGCGTGGCCTACAATCTCTTCATGTCTAACTGCTTTATTCAATCGCTCACTCGAAGCTTCAGTGTATCCGTCTCAATGGAAACGTGCTCTTATTCGCCCTCTTTCCAAGTTCGCATCCCTCTGTCTGCATCCGACACAAGACCCATAGCAAATCTGCCTGAACTCTCTAAACTGCTTGAGAGAATTGTAGCCTCACAAATCTCTGATTATTTAACTAAATATGACCTTATTAATCCAAGACAGTCCGCTTATCGCCCGTGTCATAACACTCAATCTGCACTTCTTCGCGTATGTGATGACATTAAGAAGTCGATCGAAAAGGGATTAGTAACGATTATGGTTCTATTCGACTTTAGTAAAGCGTTTGATACAGTCCCGCATCCTCAACTTTTGATTAAACTTAAGGAGTTAGGTTTCTCTGATCCTGTTCTTTTATGGATTTATTCTTACCTTACTGGTCGCTCTCAGGCTGTGGTTGATGATTCGGGTAATTTTTTGTCGTGGCTGTCAATGCTTTGTGGAGTGCCTCAGGGCTCTGTCCTTGGTCCACCTTTATTTTCTTTATATATTAATGACATTGGCAAAGTCTTGAACTACTCTGAACATATGATATTTGCTGATTACGTCCAGATTTATCGCTCATGTCATCTTAAAGATCTACTCCACAATCTTATGTTGATCTCTAGTGATGCCAACGCGATTTTTGATTTTGCAAGGGCGAATGGCTTGAATCTTAATCCCGCCAAATCCAAAGTAATTATTTTCGGTAGCAGGACTAATGTTAGTAATTTAGATCTTGACCTTCTTCCACCGGTAATTGTTAATAATACGCCCTTACCTTATGTAAGTGAAGTTAAGAATTTGGGAGTCTTCTTTGAGTCGAATCTATCGTGGAGAAAACATATTTCACATGTTTCGCAGAGGGTCCATGGAGCGTTATATAAGCTGAAATTCAATATGAATTCTCTTTCCACTGAGCTAAGAATCAAGCTTGTTACAACTCTGGTACTACCTCACATAGACTATTGCTGCCTGGTGTATCATGGTTTGAGTAGTGAATTAAACAGTAAATTGCAGAAGCTAGCTAATTGCTGTGTTAGATTTATCTTTAATTTGCGGCGGGATGAACATATTACCCCGTTTAGATGTCGTCTTGGCTGGCTTTCGGTTGAGAACAGAAGGCTTTATTTCATGGGTTGCCAAATGTATCGGCTTGTCTTCATGAATTCACCGGTATATCTGCGTGAACTTTTCACACCTCCTGATCCATTGCTGCGAAGGTCTGAACGTCTGCTCACTTCTTCGCATGCCTTTCATATTCCCGCTCATAGGACGGTTACTTATAGGAACTCCTTCCATCTTTCGTCGATTTACTTTTGGCAATCTTTGCCGGATCATGTTACATCGGCGTCGTCATTACCGTCTTTCAAGAGTCTCCTTCGAGCTCATTTATTCTCAGCCGAATTTGAGAGCTAAGTTTTGTTTGTTAGTTGAAGTGAATTTTTATCTTGTGTTTGTCTTTATTCTAGTTCGATAGATTTAAGTTGCGTTTTATACCTCATAGATTTAATAATATACTTATAGATTAAGTTGCGTTTTATACCTTGTATACTACTATAGTTTGCGTCTGTGATGTTGACTGTGACTCACATTATGCCTCAGTTATAGTTTCTCTAAATTCAAGTTGCGTCACATTCAATGTGCTTTTCGCTATGTCTTAACACTCATATACTTTGTAATATTAGGATGCTATGTGTACTGTTGCCCTTTAGCATATGCTTGGGCATATAAATATATCAAATCAAAAATCAAAATTTCTCTCTCTCTCTCTCTCTCTCTCTCTCTCTCTCTCTCAGCAGAAGCAGACGTGTGAAACATCGCTCCGTAAAAGTGTTAATTTTTGGGTGCTTTAGAAGTGAGGGAGAGTGTTAAAAAGTTGTGTAACGAATATCTTCATAGACCGGGGGTAGCTATGAGTGTTATCTAGCCGGAATATGTTGATACATAGACACGAGAACTGCATTTCGTACAGAGGTCATCGAAGCCTCGTACGACAGGTAGACATCGGCGACGAACACAAAACGCTGACGTGTGAAAGTGACGTGTTATAGTGACGAGTCAATTAACTGTCTCTGCCGATATTAGCAGAATGAACGAGGAATATGCCGAGTATCGATGCTCGGCATGTAAGAAGGCGATTAAGAGCAGAGCCATTAAATGTAAAATTTGCCCAAAGCTTTTTTACCTACCAGGAAGTGTAAGCGATGATTTATTTTTAACGCGGTCGCTCTCGTCGTTTCCTCCTTTTGTTTTGCGGTTTTCTTCCTTTTGTTTTGTAGTTTTTTCCGCCCATCTTAACGTATCGAGATCGAGAGAGAGATGACTCGTCTCTTCGTTCGATCGATTCGTGCGATTCGCGATAATTATTTTAATGCGCGTTCAAACACGTTCGCAGTCGCTCTCGTCATTTCCTTCTTTTGTTTTTTCTTTTATTTTTCGTCGGATAATGCGGCGAGCGGATGTTGTCATTCCGGGAAAGAGCGCGTCCGGCAGGGGGGGTACGTCCTCTGTTGAGACGACGAACGGGGGGGTATAAATTCAACGGGCGCGCAAACGGCGCGGCAAATGGTTTTTTTCTACGAGGATACTAAATCGCGGTTGAGAGTTAATATGTATATTTGTAAAAAAAAATACGGTATGGGAACGGACGGACGCTATTGCTCGTCGATGGTGCGTTTGCTTCGCGGCAGAGAAATCGGATTTCGAAACGTACTCGCTGGCACTGACACGTGGTGTCCCAAGCATTTTGTATTGCATATCACTAGAACTGACGTTGGCCTATTGGAAACGAGCTCTGTTTACAGTGTGGAGGAAAGTGTAAATTAAAATGAAGTCCGCCAATATTTGTATCCCTATTCGCTCGGGGGATTCTAAGTTAATGTGTTTTTCTCTCTTAACGTAATATGAGCGACGAGTACGCGGAACTTTGCAAACCAACGTTTGATCCTGAAATCAGGAAACCGATCGTGAAAATCAGCGAACCGCTCGTAAGGAACGAGGATCCGTCCCCGAGGTACGGGGGTCCGCGGCGCGTCGACTTAACGAGATATCTGATTTGTCGCAAAATCGGAATCGCCGATCTCCGATCTCAACGGAGGTTTCTCGATATTTTAGATTACGCCGAAACATTAGTGTGGCGGACTGCAGATGGAGATGAGTATCTTAATATCGACGCGTTAGCGGTGCAAATGTAGCATCAGCGACGCGTATTTGAGAATGAACGATCGCCGCGATCACTCGTCCGCGGAATCGGACGACGACTTGCTCTGTCGCGAGCCCATGCCTAAGTTTTCGTCCGAATCGGACGACAAATCGGCGAGGGTCGACGCGTCGTCGTCGTCGTCAAACGCGCGCGCGTCGGTGGTGAGGGAAGACGCGCGATGGAATCTGGCTACCCATCATCTGCAAAGGGAAATCGGAGCGCGAAACATTCGCGTGCGAGAGTGGATAGAGACGACGGTGGCAAACTCCGCTAGGGCGAACGACTATATGCGCTGCCTGCCCGTTGAGTATTAGCTTTATTGCGAGACGTTGTATGGAGGAGAGAGGATACGTAGGATTCAAACCTACAGGTCTCATCGTCTCTTCGCTCAAGTGAGATTCAACGTTCCCGAGGGCGAACTTTTCTGGATGCGATGTAGAACGAGTGCGACGAATTGCTCGCCGCGGACGTCCGCGACGCGGACGGGTACCGCGCGTGGAGACGGCGATGCGACGAGTGTCTCCGACTCCTGCGGGAGGAGTGTCGAGTCAAACGCTCCGGGAGGCGAGGAAACACGGAAGCCGTTACCAGAGCGGCGGCTCTAATAGCGCGATTGGAAGGTTCGAGGGAGAATCTGCGTCGACAATTCGAACGCGCCGTGGGTGCCGGTTTGGACGGCGGAGGCGGCGGAGGATTTTCGTGGATCGAGATCGATACGGCGTTCCGACGCCGCGTACTGACCGGCGCTGTGACAAACTCGACGTACATCGAACCCGCGCGATTTCTCGAAAACGCGAAAGGCACCGTGCTTGAAAAAGTGCGGGATAATATGACCAGACACGGGTGTCTGAAATTTAACGTCATATTCAACGGGGAATTCGTAGCGGACGTTAAGACCGACGTGAAGAGTATCGCCACGCAGAACGAACAGCTTCTCCCGGGGTCCGATCTGGGCGAGTGGTACGATAGGCACGTGCGCGACGCGATTTTAACGCAGTTGGACGAATTTCAGGAACGCGACAGCGGATGGGCGCTGTCGCAAATACTGAACCTAATGGTGAACGTGAACAAATGTAATCTTATGCGCGTTGGATATTGAATGAAGATACCGCGACGTATAAGACTTAAACAAGCGGTTGTCAACGTGCTGTCGGAGAACGACGCGTGTTTCGCCCGCGCGGTGGTCGCCGCTCTTTATCCCGCCAAGCGGAACGCGGAACGACGCGACTCGTATCCCGATTACGCGACGGTGCTGAATCTCGACGGGATCGATTTTTCCATTGATCTGAAAAAAATCGGAAAGTTCGAACGTCAAAACGACGTATCGATCAACGTGTTTGCAACTCGGGATGAAATTGAAAAGATAGCTAAGTTCGGACGGGGCGCCGACGACAACGCGATCGTGCCTCTGCGGTTGACCGACGATAAAAAGGGACAGGTACGTAAATCTGTTGTATCTGCGCGATACGCTGCGCGGCGTCAACAGAGGCCATTTCGCCTGGATAAAGGATCTGTCGCAATTGGTGAATTCGCAATTGACCGCGAAACGGTGCGCGAAGCACGTTTGCGATCGGTAGGTAAAAGAAATGAAATGAAATGAAATGAAATAAAAAAAAACACGAGGAACAAGGAAAAAAACGAGGTGTTTCTCCCGCGCTGTCACGTGTGCGAGAAATCGTTCCAACCCGAGGACAAGCGCGTGCGGGATCACTGTCACCTAACCGGACGCTACAGAGGTCCGGCGCATTCTCGTTGCAATCTGAATTACAGAAACGTTTACGTGATTCCCGTGTTCTTTCACAATCTGTCGGGTTACGACGCGCACTTCGTCGTCGAGAAAATCGCGAATTAGTTCGAGGGCGGGGTCGATCTGCTGCCGCTCACGAAGGAAAGTTACATATCTTTCTCGAAGGCCGTTAAGGAGACGCAGACCGACGAGGGATGGAATCGGTACGTGAAGCTTCGATTTGTGGACTCGTATAAATTTTTAGCGGCAAGTATCGAAACCCTGGCGTCCTATTTGAACAAGGACAAGCTGAGAATCACGCGTTCGGAGTACGCGGATTTGAGCGCGGAGGATTTCGATCTGCTCACTCGCAAGGGAGTATTTCTGTACGAGTATGTCGACAGCGTGGACAAACTGCGGGAGATTGAGCTTCCGCCGCGCGAGGTCTTTTACAGCTCCCTGACGGACGAGACCGCGAGCAAGAGCGACTACGAGTACGCGACGAGGGTCTGGCGACGTTTTCGAGTGCGGGATCTCGGCGAGTACAGCGATCTGTACCTCAAAACCGACGTGCTTCTTCTGGCGGATATCGTTGAAAATTGTCGGGACGCGTGTGTGGGGAGTTACGGTCTGGACCCCGCGCAGTATTACACGTTGCCGGGGTACACGTGGGACGCCATGCTGAGGTACACCGGCGTGCGTTTCGAGCTGCTCACCGACATCGACATGGTGCTGTTCGTCGAACGCGGAATACGCGGTGGCCTCAGTCAATGTTCGCGCAGATACGCGCGAGCCAACAACAGAGACGTGCCGACGTACAACTTGTCCCAACCCACTACGTATCTCATGTATTACGACGTGAACAATCTGTACGGCTGGGCTATGAGCGAATCGCTGCCGTACAGACAGCGACGTCGGTTACATTTTGGAGGTGGATCTCGAGTATCCGCGGGACTTGCACGACGCTCACGCGGACCTACCGTTGTGCTCGACGCGCGACAAACCGCCCGGAAAGCGGCAGGAGAAACTGCTCGCTACTCTCTACGACAAATCGCGCTACGTGACGCACTATCGAAATCTGCAGCAATGTCTGCGACTAGGTATGCGTCTGATGCTCGTTTGCCGCGTTCTGCGATTCGCCCAGTCGCCGTGGCTTCGCGTCTACATCGAGTTGAACACCGCGCTTAGGACGCGCGCGAGCAACGAGTTCGAACGGAATTTGTACAAACTGATGAACAACGCCGTCTTCGGCAAGACGATGGAGAACGTGCGCGATCACGTAGATGTGCGTCTCGTGACGCGATGGGACGGGAGATACGGCGCGGAGGCGTTGATCGCTAAGCCGAACTTTCACAGCAAAAGCGTCTTCTCGGAGAATCTGGTCGCGATTGAGCTGCGAAGGCTCGAGGTGAAATTCAACAAGCCGGTCTACGTGGGCATGTGCATTCTCGAGATATCGAAGACGCGTCTTTACGAGTTTCACTACGACTACATGCAGCCGCTCTATCGCGACCGGTGTCGAATTCTTTACACGGATACGGACAGCCTGATCTATTCGCTGGAGTGCGAGGACGCGTACGAGCGTATGAGGCGCGACATAGACAGGTTCGACACGAGCGACTACGCGGAGAACAACGCGCACGGTATGCCGCGTGTCAACAAGAAGGTGCTCGGTTTGATGAAGGACGAGAACAACGGCGCGATCATGACGGAGTTCGTGGGCCTCAGAGCAAAGATGTACATTTACAGGGTACTCGGACGTGACGACACCAAGAGAATAAAGGGCGTCAAGAGAAACGTAGTCGCAAAAAGGATCACGTTCGAGGATTACGTGGCGTGCCTGCGGAACGCGCGCAAGCTGAAAACGCGCCAGTCGTGCATACGCTCGACGTTGCACGAGGTTTACACCGTGTCAGAGCAAAAATTAACCCTCAGTCCGCACGACGACAAGCGATACGTGACGTCGAACGGCGAGGTGATCGACGCTTCCGTAGGGACATTACAAAATACCGTTGTAAAAAAAAGGGGGGAAACAATATTGTACGCTGTAAAAATTGTTTTATCGTAAAAATCAATAACACGTAAGAAACAAATCGACGAATGTGTAAACTTTTATTGACAATAAAGTAAGCGTTGCGCGTTTCCACGAATGTCTAAGTATTTCTTTTTACAACACAGACGCCTTATCTATCCACGAATTGTGTGAACTGTCCATTTCCAGCCACTTCACGAACGCTCGATTGCCGCGCTTGCGCAGGACATTTTCCACGAGATAGACGTCGGGATTGGAGACGCGTAGCAACTCGTGTTCGTAGATTCCTCCGGCTATCGCTTCTCCGCGAACGTCTTTCAACAGATACGTAACGGGATTGGTCCTTTGTACTTTGGCTATGCGAAAGATCTCGGTGGTCCAATTGGGAGTGTAGCCTTTTTCGAAGATCGTTTTGAATTTGCTCACGCGCACAGGATCGCCGACTCGAAATTTCGCCGGCGCGGCTATCTTTTCGCGACCGTACACCGTGCGCAGCAGTTTTTCGGCGACGGTAGGCGTCACGTCCGCCGGACGCATTCGGATCGTTCTGTGTCTGCGACGATTGTAATTCGACAAGAGACGCGGCAGCGAGTCTATCCATCTGTACGATCCCTGGAGCGTGAAGAGCTTCCACATGTCGTTTTTCAGCGTGCGATTGAATCTCTCCACCACCGACGCTTTCATCACCGAATACGTGGAGTATATAGTGATTCACCGCTCGCTCGTCGAGGATTTTGCGCACGTCGGCGTTGTAGAATTCCTTTCCTTTGTCCGTTTGCAGATTTCTGGGGTGTCGCGCGTCCTCGCAAAAGATCTTTCGGAGAGCCGTCGCGACCTCCTTTCCGCCCTTGCTCTTGAGCGGGATCGCCCAGGCGTACTTGCTCAGCACACCGATGACCGTCAGGATGTAATTGTGGCCCGCGTTCGCGCGCGAATAGGGGTGCATCTCGATCACGTCGGCCTGCCACAGGTCGTCGTAACCGCGCACCACGACGCGGCGGCAAGGAAAGTTTTTTGCGCCGGCGCGTGCAGTTCTTCCACGAGTCTACGTTTTTCCACGCTCATTTTTTTTGATAATCTGTAAAACGGTCTTGATCGCGATGATTTCAACCTCGAGCTTTCCTTTCACAGTAACAAAATCTTTTTTAAATTCTATTATCGCGTCACTCAAAGTCTTTCCGAGCTTCGCGATCGCTCTCTCGACGAAACTCCTGTTGGCCGCGTCGGCGGCGACCTCCGGCGCGGCTACGCGTCGTATCTTGCGTCCCGACGCGTCGTAGGAATCCTGAGCGTTCAAACGGAGCGCGACGCTTTCCAGCGCCGCGATTTCGTTTCCCAATTCTCGGATCGCGTTGTTATTCTTGATCTCTTCGATCAAAACGCTTTTCAGCTGCCCAATTGCGCCCTCTACGTAGCTCCTGTTCGTCGCGTTGATGCCGACCTCCGGCGCGGCTAAGCGCCGTATCCTGCGCTCCCTCGCGTCGTAAAAATCCTCGCTCACGAATAGCGCGTTGTTGCGCGCGTAATTGCGCAGGGACTCGATCGAGGAGCGCAATCTCACCGCGGACGCACCGTCGACTCCGTCGCCGCTGCCCCGATTCGTCAGAGACAGGCCGAATTTGTTCACGGACATCGCGCTGGCGGGCGCGCGACTCGCACTGACGTCGCGACCGACGCGACCGATCAATTTATGACGAAGCCGGCCTCGCAAAGTTCCTCGATTATCGACAGGATTTCGTTGTCGTGAGCGTCGTTGCCGGCCCGACGAGAGGCGTCAAGCAACCAAAGTCTGTCGACCAGCTCGTTGGGATCGTCCCAGTGAACGTAATCGACAGCGTTGTCGGTCAGTCGCATGGCCGACGGTTGCTCGGCACCCTTCGTATCGGGTGGGGGCACCCAGAGGCTAACCAATAGCCTCATGGGACTAACCAATTAGAATGATTCCGAGATTCCGTTTTCCGAGATTCCGTCCTGCATGGGGCACCCTTACTGGTGTTACCTAGAACCCAATTATATGCTCATTATTGATTTTGGATCATTAATGTAGATTTTGACATTTTGATATAAACTTTTGCGTTTTGGGTAAATTTAGTGAATCGAGGTGATAGATGAGTTTGTAGTGTTCCATAGAACAGGCCTATATGATTTAATTTGATTAAAATGCGTTTTTGGGCCTACTTTTTTGTTTACCGTCCGATTTTGATGAATCAGGTCTTAAACGATTAGTTTAGTCCTAAATAGACTACCTATGGTGTCAAAAAGTTAATTTTCTCAGTACAACGAGATTTCACCTGTTCAGGTAAACTTCGCCATTTATGGTGTGATTGGTTTAAGAATGGGCTTAAATGTTTTGTAAAGAGACTGCCCATATAGTTTAATTATCGAATTTTGCATTATTTTAGATTTTTACTAATTTTTGTGAACTTTGTTAATAAGCGTACAATTGAGCCGCGAATGGTTTTAATTGTTTACTAGTGATCTCTAGAAAAGACCCGTGTAGTTTGATTATTAAACCATTTATTTAAGATTTTCAATTTGTTAACTTAGAGTCATTCAATATTGAGAATAAGCCTATAAATGATGATGTTTTGATCATGGATATGAGTTAGAATGATCTCAAGTAAAAAGAATCTGAGGTGCTTTTCTCAATTTTTACATTAATTCGAAAAATGACCATTTTGGGTCAAAAGTTTAAATAATTAACTTGTAACGGCCTATCTTGTGGATCGCGGACTAGTTTGCCGGATCAGGAGTTTGATAGATGGCCCAGAGACAATAACCAGTTTGTAATGCACACGAAATAGTTTATTCAATTTTGTACATACCAAAAGTGACGAAACGCGGTATTACAACACGTGGCGACGGAACGCGGTGTTACCACAGTATATTACAGTAGCGCAACTTCTCTGATTTCGTGTTGGCCAAAACGGATTGCGCATGCGCGAAATAAAGCACTACCTCTGTCTCTTTTCTTCTTACTCTCTTTCCTTTTCTAACGGATTTAGAGGCACATTTAAATGCTAAGGCGTTAAAATGCTATAGACAGCTATAGATTGACTTGATAAAAGTCGGAAAAAAAATTGTGTGAAGTGTGTGATTGTAAAGTGTGTGATTGTGAAGAGATTTGTGAAGTGATTGTGAAGTGATTTGTGTATTGGAAGTATAGGAAGGAAAGTTAACCTGTGTAAATTTTATACAGGTTTTCTTTTCTTTGAAAGCACTTTGATCTTAGCTTTGTTTCAAATTTTTTGCTACAAGAAGGAATTAGAAAATGGAAGAAACCATTAAAAACTTTAAAAAAGAAAGTCATTGGTGTGCAGTGACAGGATGTATGAGCACCATAAATGTGGAAAAACGACACTTCTTCCTCTTTTTAAAAGAACATGATAGAGGACAAATACTATTTTAATAATTGTTTACATTATTATTTCATTATTTGCGTAATTTAATTAATTATTCTGACATATACAGGTGGTTGGCATGGGTTCAAGCATGCAGAAGATCAGACTTAATTAATACCGAAAGGCCCCGAGTATGCTCACCGCAATTGTCGATTGTGCCATGTACATTTTGAGGAAGATAAATATAAAATGGTCAAAAGTCGAGCTCGCCTTCATCCAGATGCTGTACCAACAAGATGTTTAGAGTTCACTAATAATAAGTAAGTTTTCATATATATTAGTTTTAATTACTTTTTATTTGAAAAATCTATAGTTTTGTGATACTTCAGAATATTTTTGATAGTAATATAAAATAATTAAAAATATATTATTTTACAGCAGTTACTACAGTTTCTACAGTATCAACGGATGTAATAATATTAATGGAAAATGAAAACAATAATGTGTAAGCTATTTTTGCATTTATCATAAAAATATTAGAAAAATTAAATTTAAATTAACACATAACTCAAATAAACTTTTTTCCAAAAGCACAATAATGAACAACGATGAAGCTTTGAACATTGAACAACACATGTCAATGGACACTGTACAAGAAGAAACAACAAGGTGCGTCAAATAAAAAAAAATATATATAGGGAAAAAAGGCTCTTGTCCTAGGTCCTTAATTCTCTCCATTCATCATAAAAAGAATTTATAGTGAAGGGGATAAGAGGCTATAAGGGTTCGCAAGCATCCTGTAAAATTTCAGTCTGCTTCAGTCTGCTGGTAGCAATCAAATGCAGAAATACTCAAATCAATGAAGAATTTAAAATATAAAAAAATATAAGAAATATCTACAACTTTTTTATCTATTTTTGAATTTATAATATTTTATAACATAGTTAACTTCAAAGAAGATGTATGAATTTTTTTATATTTTTTCAATTATTTTAATTATGTGTATAAAATGGTCTACATGTCTGTTCCGGCATCGAAATTATTGTCTCGTAATCCACACGAAACGTTTGTTGGAAGCATCGCCACAATTCGTTCATTTTACAGATCATCGCGAATCGCGAACGCTCTCGAAACGAAACGCTTGGCTTAAACGAACACGTGATCGTCACCAGTATACACAACTTCTGCATTTGGTTGCTACTAGCAGATTGAAGCAGACTGAAATTTTACAGAATCCTAGCGGGCGTTTGTGGCCTCTTGTCCCCTCCACTATAAATTTTTTTTATGGTGGACGGAGAGAAGGACCTAGGACAATAGCCTTTTTTCCTTAGAAAAGTTTTCTTATATGATGTACGAAATATGCACGTGTTGAGTTTGAAAACTAAAATCGATCGGTTTAGATATATGGAATGTGGATTACGCGCGTTGCTCTTCTAATAACATTGAATTGTTTTTATAAGTATTTATGTAATTATATATTCTTATATTTATATTCATTATTACTATTATTATATTACTTTTGCTTTTTGTCTGTCTCTCTTTTCGATTTGTATCGAGGTGGATCGAGTAGCTGAGATACGAATAGATGAGAGAGGTTGATGAAAAGAAGCTGAAGAAGTTTGTGTATTATTATTAGTATTACAATGCGCGAATTATATATTTAATTTTTAATATTAATAAGCCATGCAATTTTTTTTGTGCAATAGCTTAGTATTATCAGTAAAGTTTTCAATAATATGTATTCCATTATTTGTAAAAATTTATTTAAGTATTTATATAAAATGTAAAAATTTTATTAATATATATTGACAACATATTATCGTATATATCATTAAAAAATTGTGTTTATTACTACACACACACACACACACACACACACACACACAAAATGTATAATATATTTAATATATAATATATTGTAAAATGTGACGTTTTATAAAAATAAATAAATGTATACATTTAATCTAAAAAGTGTTATATATTAATTTAAAATGTTTACATAATTTTTCTTTGTGTGTATACTATGTGTGTATACTTTTATGTAAGAAAATTAATCTATATATTATATATTATATATATGTGTTTTTTATATATACTTATTTTACATTTATTCCTGATTTATTTTATATAATATATATTTATAAATAACATATACTATTATTATTAGTATAATATTTCATATATTAGTATTTATATTTCATTATTTTGCATCATTAACAATTCATCTATTATTTATGTAATATTTTTTAATATTTTTTAATTTCTTTCATTTTTTTGCGCGCATTGTTAACATTGTACATTGTTAACAATAATTCTGCATAATTTTTATTGAAATTAACCCAGCAAACACAGAATACACCTTTGATAGCAAATTGTCGCCAAGATGGCATCAAATTCCAAATTTAATGCCATCTTGGCGACAATTTGCTATCAAAGGTGTATTCTGTGTTTGCTGGGTTAATTTCAATAAAAATTATGCAGAATTATTGTTAACGATGTACAATGTTAACAATGCGCGCAAAAAAATGAAAGAAATTAAAAAATATTAAAAAATATTACATAAATAATAGATGAATTGTTAATGATGCAAAATAATGAAATATAAATACTAATATATGAAATATTATACTAATAATAATAGTATATGTTATTTATAAATATATATTATATAAAATAAATCAGGAATAAATGTAAAATAAGTATATATAAAAAACACATATATATTCCAATGGCATCAAATTCCAAATTTAATGCCATCTTGGCGACAATTTGCTATCAAAGGTGTATTCTATGTTTGCTGGGTTAATTTCAATAAAAATTATGCAGAATTATTGTTAACGATGTACAATGTTAACAATGCGCGCAAAAAAATGAAAGAAATTAAAAAATATTAAAAAATATTACATAAATAATAGATGAATTGTTAATGATGCAAAATAATGAAATATAAATACTAATATATGAAATATTATACTAATAATCTTAGTATATGTTATTTATAAATATATATTATATAAAATAAATCAGGAATAAATGTAAAATAAGTATATATAAAAAACACATATATATAATATATAATATATAGATTAATTTTCTCATCAAATTCCAAATTTAATGCCATCTTGGCGACAATTTGCTATCATAGGTGTATTTTGTGTTTGCTGGGAACAGACATAGTTGTATCTCGCGCCAACTGCGTTAAATTAACCTCAATATGGGCTAACGAGTAGAAAAGAAAGAGATGACGAAAAGAGAAGTGAGACAGAATACTGCTTTATTTCGCGCATGCGCACTCCATTTTGGCCAACACTAACATCAAAGGTGCCGACCGAGAGTTGCGCTATCAAGAGACACGGTAGTGTCTCGCGCCAAGTACACGCGGAGCGAGACCGACCGTGACTCTTTTACGCGACGCGACGGTTTGCGAGTACCCGAGATGTTGAGATCTCGATAACGAGTGAACGGATCAAGTTCTAAGTAGGCTTGATCGATAGCTTGGGGTCCAATTAGGGGGGGGTTTCTCTCATAATATTCCGCTACGTGCCCTACGAGCGGAGATATTGCGACGCAAAGTCCAAATGGGAAAATTTATTTTTAAGATACTTCCTCTTCTTCTTCTTCTACTTCTAACGCCGACGTTATATGATGACGTCATAATCAGAAACGTTACTTTCACTTTTTCGACGCTGGCGGCGCAGGTATCGCCAGTTTCGATATCGCGCGCGTATTTCGAAATTAGGTCGATAGACTTATCGGTCAGGAGGAAGATTTCTATTTAGGTAAATTAGGTATATATATAATAAATATTGAGTCAACGGAAAAGAAGGTTCTCTACGCTTGGCAGAAAGTGCCGCTAGGGAATTTTTAAGTCGATTCTTATGACTCAAGCTTGAATTTGATGTCTATGTATCCCAGGTTGCCGATGACGAGGTCCAGATAGTGCGCTTTATAGTTTTCGGTGTCCAGGTGTAATAATACGTTGAATTCGATGTCTACGTGTCTCAGGTTGCCGATGACAAGGTCCACACAGTGCGCTCCGTAGTTTTCGGTGTCCACGTGTATTAATGCCTTGAATTCGATGTCCACGTGTCCCAGGTTGTTGATGACGGGATCCCGATAGTGCGCTTCATAGTTTTCGGTGTCCAGGTGTAATCGTATGTAATGCGATGGGAGTAATATTAAATGATTATCAGCGTGGATGTGGGAGTGAGTGATATGGGTGTGCGTGACTACGCGGACGGCTGATAATGCGGCTTATAATTAAGTATAGAATAAGTTTATTTATTTATTTAAAATTTTGAGGTCTAGCAGCGCCAAGTTTTTTTACAAGAAAAATTTATGTATTTTAATAAAATATTTTTATTTTGTACTGTTACCTCTGTAATTCTTTGTGGCCATTAAAAAATACACATGTAAATAACTTTGTATTTAAATATCTTGTTTTCCCTTGTTAAATTTAAATAAAATTTTTTAATCTTATAAAATTGTTATTATACATTCTTTTCTAATTTACACAATGTAAAGATTTTTCAAAGTAGTGCAACAATTATTTTTTGAGGCAATATACATGTTCTCTCTGTAATTGGCGCTCTAATTTAAAGAGATATCATTTCTTTTTTGTAATTGTAATAGATCACTTGAAGCGCGACTCTTCTTTTTGATAAGGTAACATAATTTTGTGACGTGTATCACTTGGGTTATAATTTTTCGGAAATAAAGATACTACTGCTTAGATTTTTTCGAGATTTTTCGAGATATAAAGATCTACCACTTGTTACTTAGGTTTTTTCGAGGTATAATACTACCACTTTCTTTTTTTTTAGGTAACAACATATACACTACTATACGTGTACTTGGCGCCTTTTTTTACCTTTTTTTAAAAATTGTATATACTGTGGTGTTACACTCGGTAGTGACGGAACGCGGTTTTACAATACGGTGACGGACACAATATTTACAGCGGACGGCAGTGCATGTGCACTCGGCGCAACAGAACGCGGTATTACAATACGGTGACGGACGCGATATTTACAGCGGAAGGCAGTGCATGTGCATTCGGCGCTGTTGGAAATCGTGAATATGACTACGTTCGGTGAATCTATGTTCATGCAATATAGAGGCGGTTACCGACCGCAGCATCCCGCGCAACACAGAGAGACGGCCCGATATTCATTAAGCACACACGTGTAAAGCATTCTGTTTTTGTATTAAACCATTTTGCCCAAGTATAACAGTGTATAACTTTGTAAAAACCTACAGGTTATGGGCCCAGGCGTGAGACATCCTGTTGAACAATAATATATACAGCAGAGAAAGCAAGTAAGCGATTCGAGTAGAGTTTTTATGTGCGGTTAACCTAACTTGCCGCGCGGGCTTACGAGACGACGAGAATTTCGGTTAAAAAGAGACCGAAAAATATTACACGTGGCTGTCGAGAGGTATTCTCCTACGATCCAGCATATTACAAGGATGGCATCGTCATCGGTAGTTCCAATCATAGATAAATTACGTGGTCGCGACAATTATACGACTTGGAAGTTCGCGATGCAGGCGTATCTTCAGCTCAATGATTTATGGGAAGTCGTATCAGGTGAAAAGGAGGATGAAAAAAAGTATATAAAAGGGCACTCTCAAAGATAATATTGACGGTAGAATTGATAAATTACTGCCATATACAAAACGCAAAAAGTGCGAAGGATGCATGGAATGCTCTGGAAGTTGCCTTCGAAGATTCTGGACTAACAAGGCGAGTAGGCTTACTACGAAAACTAGTTACCACTCAGTTGAGTAATTGTACATCGGTCGATGAGTACGTAGATCAGGTCACCAGCACCGCGCACAAATTGAATGACATTGGCTTCAAGGTTGCTGACGAGTGGGTAGGAACCCTATTACTTGCAGGGCTTCCAGATGACTATAGGCCCATGATAATGGGGCTGGAGAGCTCAGGTGTACCAAACACAGGAGATGCAATTAAGGTAAAACTTTTGCAAGATGTTCGAATACATGAAGAAGCGAAGAACAGCAGCAGCAAGACAGCGATGTACGCCAAGAAGAATAGGAAAGCCGGGGGACCGCCCAAATGCTATGTGTGTAATAAGCCAGGCCATTTCGCATAGAATTGCAGAAGGAACAAGAAAGAAGAAAAAAAAGAAGAAAAGAAAAAAGAAAAGAAAGAAGAGAAGAAAGAAAAAGCATTTATGGCACACAAGGAAAAGGAAGATAGTCACGCTAAAGAATGGTTTTTAGACTCAGGATTATCTTCACACATCACAAAAAATCACAATAACCTAACAAATGTGACACCAAAAACTGACGTTTTAATTACTGCAGCAAATAATATAAACTTTGTTTCCAGATCGATAGGCACTGCCGAGATACAAGTTACAAATGGACAAGAAGTATCGAGTGTCACCATAAAAGAAGCATTATACGTACCTGAGGCCGCTGCAAACCTTTTGTCTGTTAGCAAAATAGTCAAAAAAAGACATGTCGTCATTTTCGACTCACATGGTGGAAAAATTAAAGACAAAGATGGTGAGGTCGTTGCAACTGCATCCGAAGTAAACGGTATTTATAAAATTGATCAATTGTTGAAAACTAAAATTCATTCTTATTTGGCTGAGGATAAAACAGGTATCCTGTGGCACAGACGTATGGGCCATTTAAATAGAAAAGGCATGTCGCTATTGAAAAATATGTCTATTGGATTAGATAAAGATTTGACCAACGATGTCCCTTGTGAGGATTGCATTACGGGTAAACATGCGAGAGATCCGTTTAATGTGAGTAAAAGACGTTCTAATAATCGTTTGGAACTAATCTATTCAGATTTTTGCGGCCCTATATATATATGTAACGGAAATTAATCGGTGATAGCAGATATTTTATAACGTTTGTCGACGACTATAGTAGATACTTATATGTATATATGCACGAACACAAAGATCAGGTGCCAGAGACGTTCCTAGAATTCAAGAACATGGTAGAAAGACAAACAGGAGAGAAGATAAAGATTCTCAGGACTGATAATGGGAAAGAATATGTAAACCAAAGATTGAAGACAGTCTTGAAGGACAACAGCATTGTTCATCAACTGACAATGAGGTACACTCCACAACAAAATGGTCTAGCAGAGCGTGTAAATCGCTCAATAGTAAAAAAGGCTCGTACGCTACTAGCAAACGCAGGACTAGGCAAGGAATATTGGGGAGAAGCCGTGTCAACTTCTGCCTACCTACTAAACCGTTCACCAACAAAGAGATTATGGAATAAAACACCATACGAAGCTTGGACGGATGAAAAACCAGACCTATCACATTTACGCATATTTGGATGTGAGGCTATGGCTCAAATTCCCAAAAAGTTAAGAAAGAAATGGGATCCAAAATCGCAAAAATTGCTATTCATGGGTTACTGTGAAAATAGAAAAGGATACAGATTAATTAACCCTACGGATAAAAAAATTATTTTTAGTTGAGATGTGAAATTTCTTGAGAAGAAGAAAAATTATTCGAAGGATGAGACTGAGATGATAAACGCTAAACATATTGAAAGTTGCGAAACTAAAAAAAAAGTAGAAAAAGAAGCCGAGGAAGTAACACAGATGGAAGCGAAGAAGACGAGGACACAGAAAATTATGTAAGCTTAAGTGACGAGGAAGAAGAATCAATAGAAGAGTCAATAGAAGAGCCAAGACGTTCTAAGAGAGAGAAAAAACCGGTAAAAATGCCAGATTATATAATTTACTACGCTTCAAGTTTTGAAGGGAGAACAGAACCGCTGACGGTAGAAGAAGCTTTACAAGGACCCGATGCTCAAGGCTGGAGGGAAGCTATGAAGAGAGAGATGGATGCTCTAATGAAGAACAAGTCTTACGAAGAAGTAACGTTACCAGCGGGTAAAGAAGTGCTGAAGACAAAATGGGTACTCACAGAAAAAAGAGACAAAGCGGGGAAGAAGAAACTTAAAGCCCGTTTAGTAATAAAAGGCTGCAGTCAAAAGCAAGGCATCAATTATCAGGAAACTTTTTCCCCGGTTGTGAAGTATGCATCACTAAGATATCTATTCTCACTAGCTGCTAAGGAAAATTTGAGAATAGACCACATGGACGTAACGACGGCATACTTGCAAAGTGATTTGAATAAATAAATCTATGTACAACCACATTGGGTAAATGAAGGAGACACCGGAAACGATAGAAAAGTATGGCGCCTGAAGAAAGCAATATATGGGTTGAAGCAGAGTGGAAGACGTTGGAACGAAAAACTCCATACCGTTCTAACTGTTCTGGGACTGAAGCAATGTAAGAGCGACCCATGTATATGTTACGTCCAACCCCGGGATTAGGATGTGAAAATCTGGGAAGCAAGGAAAAGGCTAGCCAGAAGGGTCGGGGGAAGGGAGGACGCAGCTAGATAATTACAAATGTCGCTCGCAGGTACGCGCTCGGAGACGCGTGGCGCGAGCCGAACGCACTTTTATGACTCAGAAAGGGTCAACGTCTGTAAAGACCTTAGGACGCCTTTCGTGAGCGGTGCGATCGTCGGTCCTTTTTCGAGTCAGAAAATTTAATCCCTTTAACTCAGGATCGGACCTCGTGCAATTTCGAGAGGTGGATGGTAGGATGAGGTCTCAATTTAATAAAAGAAACATTTGAGTTTATCTTAGAAATAAATAGAACATTTATTACAAATTAACATAGAATTTACTAATGACATTGAGTAAAGAAAAAATCAGGCGATAGTACAAGTAATAAATAAATCCAGATAAAGGGTAAATGTATTAAATGTAGGTGTAACATGTGTGTGTATTTCTCGCGGGTAATACATAGGTGCGGGGGTGATCGGGCAAGATCTTTAAGGAAAAACCTACTTGATAATGAACATCCTGCCCGCTATTATTACAATCAGAATCGGTAGTGAGATTACATGAATTTAGTGAAGTGTTGTGTATGTGTGTAAATTAATTTAAGTCGGCCTTAAGATTAAAGTGTATTTAAATCATGAAGTTAAAACATATGAAAAAATAAAGGTTAATTTCTATAGTTATTAATCTAATGTTATGATCTCGGGATCGGCTATGTCCTCAAGATCGAGGATCGAGGCAGTCGAGGAGGTTGGGGACGGACTTCGGGAAGAGGAGGGGGAATCGGGAGGCTCTAAGAAGCGGGCTGGATCGGGGTTAACGGGGACCACGCGAGGCGGGACCACGCGAAACGGAGCCACGCGGCAAATAGGGCGATGTTCGACAATTGGGCGAGAGAGTAGAACGACTGGGCGATAGGGCAAGATGGTAGCGGGACGATTCTGGTTCGAACAACCGGGTTCTTCCGTAGAAGCTAGTAGGGGCGGTGGGGTGGCGAGTCGCGGAGGACCGGCGTTGAGCTGCTCCCGGGGGAGTTTGACCTCCCGTCGCGCCCGCTTGTTCTGGCGATTTCTATGTCGCCTGATTGTGCGGAGATTCGGTCCTTGAGGGGCTAGGACTTTCGGGTCCACTAAAAATATTTACTTATTTAGTCAATCTCTCTTGAACCCGGTCGGAAACGAACAAAAAAAATCGTCGAGCTTAAGGGGGGGGAAGGTCAGTGGACAGTCTGGGCCCACGACAACGACGAGACGCCGGGAGCCAAATCAGGCCTGCCACAACGCCAACGACCGCTGGGAACTTGTTGCCTACACTAACCGACCTACGAGCATAAGCTCAGGGAGGTCAGCGGACCAGCTGAGTCCACGACAGCGACGAGACGCCGGGAGGCAAGTCAGGCCCACGACAACGCCAACGACCGCTGGGAACCTGATGTCTATACTGACCGACCCCAAATATATAATGAGCTTCCGGGGGTCCGACAATCGATAGACCGTTTAAGAAAGGGGGCGATAACGCGGGAAAAGAAGGATCAAGAAAATTACGGGACTTACTACTTGATGACTTGAGTTCAAACGAGTGGCCTTCTCTCAGAAATAAACGTTGGACTCGTCGGTGGGTGAGTCGGGGCGACTGATGGTCCGTTGGATCTGCTGCACTGACTCTAAACGCGGAGTCGAGACTCGAAACGAATGAGGTTCAGAAATACCGAGCAATGCAGACTCGAACTGAGAAAATTTCTCTGGACCCTAGTCCTGCGACGTCGCTATTTAAATAGGAAGGTTCGAAGGATGGGAGGGGTGGATTTCGTGTGGGATGTGTCTGGTTTTCGTTTAAAGGATTTCTGGTTGGCGGGATGTTTCTAATTATTATTTAAGGGAATTCTTATTGGGCGAAATGTTTCTTGCCCAAGAGGTAGATTTGAGTTTACGCCTATCCTAGAAAGCTAGAGACGGTTATCAATTTTTCCGGTTTTCCATTGGTGAGCCCCCTCTTAAGACCCCACTGTCTTATTGGGGGTGTAACCCATCGGTTCTTTCCAGTGACGCATTTGTTTCTCGGCTATCGCCGATTTCTCTTTTATTAGCGTTCCTTACTTATCTCGCGACCCTGTTTCTATGTTGACAGACGATCCATACTTCTCAATTTTAAGTGCAGTTTTATTCCAAACAGAAACTTCCGCCACGTGCTCTTAAGATTTTTAAAAGCACGTATTAGGTTTCGTTTCTGTTCGTCGGAACATCGCACGGCCAGTTTTGAGTGAGTCGCGCAATATAATACAGATCCCCATCATCCCTCGTCTGAAGTTAAGGCTCCTTTCTGCGCGTTGTGTCGCCGGATTTATAGTTATGGGCCAGACGAGGTTGACGAGAATCTGGTCACCATATCCCCCGTCTGTTAGTAATTTATCATCTAAGAGGTTGCTTTTAGTTGCCCAAGCAAATAGGTAGTTTGATCATAAAAAGAAGGAATGCGAGGAGATCTAACCTCACCCCGATCGATAACCGTCCGTACTCGGCTTGTTTATTTTAATCTTAGGGCTATCTTAGGCGCATAAGGATTCCCGCGAAAAAGGGATATCGTGGAGTCTGCAGGACGTAACAATATATACATGGAAAAACAATGCAGGTCAGATATTGATTGTAGCAATATATGTTGATGACCTATTTATATTCTCGAATCAGAAAGAATTACGAGAAAACATCAAGAAAAACTTGCAGAAACACTTTGAGATGAAAGATCTTGGTATTGCTAAGAGATGTATAGGCATGAATATCTCGAGAAACACTGAAGAAAGAAAACTATGGGTCGACCAAAAGGACTACATCAAGGCATTACTCAGGAAGCACCAGATGATGGACTGTAAAGCAGTAGATACACCACTAGAGCCGGGATTAGACTTTAGCGAGAGCAACATCGATGTAAATATAAACATTCCTTATCAAGAGACCATAGGTAGCTTATTTTGTATTTGTCACAGATAAGTAGACCAGACATTGCATTCGCGATCAGTTTGTTAAGTAGATTTATTCGACGTCGCGTCCTCCTTTTGTTTTTTTTCCTTTTCTCAATCGACGCTGCGAGCGGTCGTCGTGTCTTCCCGCGAGGGGGAGCGTCGATCGCGCGCTTCTTTGTCCCGACGGGCCGGACGCGGTTTTCCGACGTATCGAGAGAGAGACCGAGAGAGAGACGATACCGCTCTCTTCGTTCACCCCGAACCGTACGTTTCGCGAATAATATTTTTTTATCGCGCGTCCGAACTCGCGTTCAAGGTCGCTGTCGACGTCACATCCTCCTTTTGTTTTTCTCATCTCGAGCGACGCGGCGAGCGGTTCTTTTTTTTCGAAAGAGGAGCGAACGTGTTCAAAGGTCGTTCTATTTTTTTATATGTGTCGCGTGGGGCAGAGGGTGAGCGTGTGAAAACACGTTCGAACGTGTTCAAGGTCGTTTTCTTTCGCGGGATCTCGATTACCTTTCTTTGTTCTTCATCGTTTCAATCCGTCTCTTTACGCATCGCGGATGACGCAATCGTGGGGATCGTGTGGTAAGCGGAATCGGGGATCGCATCGAGATATGTTAAGTACAGATCTGGAAGGAGGGGAAAAGAAAGTGAGAGAACACGCAGATGAGATTTCCGCGCGAGGGGTACTTATTTATTGCGACAAAATAAAAAAATACATATGTCGATGTGTGTTTACATTTTTTTGTGTATATATTATATATTTTGTAAATAAGCGTCGTGACATTAGGATTTGAAACAGAGCGCAGCGATCTCACAGTCGACGATGTTGCTGGGATCGAAAAATTCACTCTTCCGTATCGCATGCTTGACCGAAGTTCCCGTCTTACACGCGTTGTGGGCTATCTCCCGATAGCGCGAATATTTCGCGTCCACCTCCTCGGTTGCAGCGCCCAGCGCTGAGACGACACAATCGACGCAAAATTGTAAATCGTACAGCGAGTGCACGGTGGTGATCGATATCACCAGACGAGCCGCGTTGGGTAGCTCCATACGCAAGATCGATAAGTTGTTTATCAATCCGAATCGCAGCGTCAGGTCTCCGATCGATATCGGCGAGGGGGAGCGGGTTCCGGGCTCGACGAAGTTGGATCGCAGACTCTCCAATACGTCGCGTTTGCGCTCGATTAGTCCTTTCCACATATCGAGCGTCAGACAGATCTCCTTGCCTTGCTTGTCTCCCAGGGCGATATCCACGTACGAAGGCGATGGTACACCGTACCGCGGCGACTTAATCGCGACACCAATAGTTAAGTATTTGTAGCCAGTCGTCGTCAGCGGATAACGCGTCGTCAGGATGCGCACCGGAGCCACGACGAAGATTTCGCGAAAAACGTCGTTGGAGGATGAGAGCTGGGAACGCGACGTCCGACGATGATAATTATGATCATGATAATTATGATCATGATGACGATCGTTCGTCGATTCTATCCTTCGTCTCTTGCCGTTTTCGTTCACCTCCGAATCCGTCTCGGGCGCGCGAGGAGAGAGATCCCTCGGCGCGGGTCGATCGGTTAGCGTCGAGAACATTTCGCACTACGCGTTATGTCGTTTGTTTTCCAATTTTTTTCCCGACGCGTCGTATTCGGCTGACGATACGATACTGATGCTTTGGGTGCGACATATCGTGGCACAAGTACGAAAGTTCCCCACTTATATCGCGCGACGTGTGGTGTGGTGTGGTGTGGTGTAGTGCGGGGATCAGCGCGGTTTCCCTACCCCCTTTGGTTGGAAAGCCGAACGCCGTCCTCGTCGTCGTCGTCCGAATCGCCCGTCGGTGACGTCAAATCGCTGACGCGCACGAATCGATCGAGAAGATCGCGCAACTGTTTCAATAAATCGTCCTTAGGGCAGACGATATTCAGTATCCGCAGATCGAATTTTCCAGCCGCCGTGACGGTCTTCGTAAATTCGTTGAATCTGTAGTACTGCGTCCGAGTGGTGAAGTACAGATTGCCGTCGATATATCGGAAGATCGACGTCACACCGATTGGTATTCCGGGAAACGTTGCCTCGAGAGGCGTAAATCTGACAACTCTGTGATGGTCACATTCGTTTATCTCGCCCACCGAGTTGCCGTTGAACAGCACGAAGGAACGTCCTCTGTGGGTGTTCACCGCTCCATTGATCTTCGTCTTTGCGGGAAATCCGAGTTCCTGCAGGGTTTTCGGCCAATTTGGCCGCAGAGTAAGTTCCGGATATTGAACCAAGTACACCAAATTATCCACGAACACCACGACATCGCCTGACGGCGATTGATAGGCGGCGGTCACGCGCGTGTAATTGTCGTGAAGAAAGCTCATATGATTCGACAGGGCCAAAGGTCCGTTGTACGTCCTGCCGTCCAGAGCGAACGACCAAACGTAATGTTTGTACGAGATGAACATTCGATTTTCCACGATCAATATCACGTTCACGCGATCAAGGGCGCACAGATCCGGCGACGGCGGTGGCGGCGGTGGCGCCGGCGTCTGCGGAGGATCGTTCGCCAATTTCTCGCCGTACAAACGTTGAATGTCGACGATGTCGTATTGGTCGAGCTTGACTGGGTACTGCTTGTCGGGCGTAAACGCGAACATCACCGAAGTCCTGCGCTTGTTGTGCAACAATCCGAGAGAGTGACCGATCTCATGCGTCAGCGTGTAATGAAGGGAGAACTTATCCGAGGGATTCCTACTGACGAAAACGTGCCACGGCTCGTCTCCGTCGACGTGCACCTCGGAGACGAAACCCGGCCTCTCGTCCATCGGGAGAGACGCGTGGGCGAGCACGCCGCCGGGGCCGTCGAATTTGTCCGTGCAATTTGGGCCGTTCACCTCGACGTTCATGTTACCGTGATGCAGGCGTCGCCAAGATATCACAATGTCGGGATTCAATTTGGAGCGTTCGAACGTCAATGCCGAATGCTGCGACCACACGTCAAACGCGGCCTGCGCCGTGCTCAACTCGCTCTCGGTGGCTAGGTAAAAATCCCACGTCAGGTGCGTCTTCGGCCATTTCGATAGACTCGCTCTCGTTCCGTGCCTGAGGATATCTCGGAAACCGCATCGCGATTTACCCATCATCTCCAGTGTTTTGTCGTTGAGCGTTCCATCGCCAGGCAGATCGTAGTACTTCTGAAAATCCTCGATGGCCCTGCGAAGAACGTCGTATCGTCTCTGAGCCGGAACCGCGTCCACATTTTTGGTCAGGTATCCGTATTTCTGCAGGTAATCGAACGCGAGCTCGTAATTTTCCTCGGTGACATTGACGCATCTCACGGCGATGAGACACGCGGTCAACGCGATTACGCGCGCGAGCCACATCGTCGAGAGCGAGAGAGAGACGGTGGAACCGCGATGACGGCGCGTTGCGGTTTGAGCGCGATCGCGACGAGCAGACCGGACGCGCGATGTCGATAGCGCGGACAGGTGGCGGCGGGGGTCTCGGGTGGGAAGAAAATGCGTCAAATCCGGCGGACGAATCGGTTTGACGAAACGCGTGTTTTTCCTCGATGCAAAAATCCTATCTTTATCGTAGATTACTCGCACCGCAATGTCCTCCTTTTGTCGATGCGCTTTCTGGGCGCGGATAGATGCGACGGCGGGGTTTCGGGTGGGAAAAAATGCGTCAAAATCCGGCGGATGAGTCGGTTTGATAAAACGCATTATTTTCTCGATGCAAAAAAATGCTATTCTTAGTATATTTTTCCACCGCAATATCCTCCCTTTGTTGCATTTTTCAATATATAAAGAACTCGAGACTAGACTTGGGTGTAGTCTATCCACATCAGTGCTCGCGTGAATTGTTATTGTAAACTTTTATACTTTTTAAACATGGATAAACTCAATCAGTTGAAGGGTATTTGTGAAATGCTACAAATACAAACCGCGGCTCTGACACGGGAAGTCGACGATATGTACGACGTTGTGAAACAGCTGCAGGCGCGAATAAGGAATATTTCAGAAAAGATGCCTCCCTGCCTGCAGCTGACAGTACGAGTCGACGAGGACGCGGTCATGTTGGAGAGAACGTAAGTACTTTACTTTCAAATTATTTATTAGCACCATTTTATTGGTATTAATTAACATTTTTTATATTCATATATTTATTAATTATATTTATTAATTATATTTTTATTTTTATTCTTGTGCAGAACCATCATCATTTCGTTGGCAAAGAAGTGTCGGAATCAGATTCGTGTCTTCGTGAGCAGAATACGCGGGATGTACAGAGACGTCGCCCGTTTGAACGCTACCGGGGAGGTAGTCGCAGATCGTTCCCAGTCACACGATGGTGACGAGCCGAACATTCAAGAACGAGAGGTAGTAAACATCGATGAAGACGAAGATGTCCCCGAAAATTGGCCGTCACAAATGTGAAACGTATTATTAAAAAAATGAAATATATGGTATCAAAAAAATAAATGAAATATATGTTATCAAAAAATAAATGAAATATATGCTATTAAAAAAATTAAATATATGTTATCAAAAAAATAAATGAAATATATGCTATTAAAAAAATTAAATATATGTTATTACAATAAATAAAAATATATATTATTAAAATAAACTAAATATATGTTATTACAATAAATAAAATATATGTTATTACAATAAATAAAATATGTTATTACAATAAATAAAATATATGTTAAATATATGTTATTACAATAAATAAAATATGTTATTACAATAAATAAAATATGTTATTACAATAAATAAAATATATGTTATTACAATAAATAAAATATATGTTATTTTTTGTCTTATCGCTCCCTACCCAAACAATCTCACGTTCAGTGTTATCGCTCGCGGACACACACCTCACGTTGGAGCGGCTCGGCGTTATCGCTCACTCGCGCGCTTGCAACCGCATCTCGCGCTGGAGCGACTCGACGTTATCGCTCATTCGCGCTTGTATCCACGCCTCGCGTTCGGCGTTCTCTTTCTTTTCCTTATTACGCTCTCTCCTTTTTTCGCTCTTTCCCGTCTCGCGCTCTCTGTTTATCTTGTTAAGAAATATCGCGATCGGCCATTTCTACGCACTCGGCAGCTTACAATGTTTATCGCGTTCCCGCGACCGGCCATTTTTACGCACTCGACAGCTCATAATGTATGTACAGAATACGGGGAATAGATATGTGAAAAAAACGAATAACATTGTTCATTTTGATTTTTTTACATTCGTTTTTTTATTTAATACAATATATGGATACACATTCAGTAAAAAAGAAAAAAATGAGTAAACACAATATAGATGGATAAGTTACTTGTTTACCCATAATCATAATGCATCTATTTTTGCTAAAATCTGTTTGAAACAAGCATTGATTAAATATAATATAGATAGATGAATACATATGGAGTAAAAAAATGAATACAATAAAAGCTTAATTAATTATATCATACGAGTAATGTACTAAGGTAAACGGCCCAGTTACAGGCACTGTCCTAGTTTCCGGCACCGACGGTACATTTATATTTGTAATAAATAAAGTTTTCGTCAAATATTAAAAAAATTACAAGCAAATTACAGAGCGTTTTTTACTGTTGATTATTGCATAAACACTTTTTTTTTTAATTTTTCGTACTTAAATTACCGACAGTGAATGGGGCGACTCGCGCGTTTCAGTGGCTCCCGAAGGGCATTCCTAGGTGACACACCTTAGTGGTAGCGAACGTCAAACTGCTGATTTTTAGTATTATGTAAGTATTAAAACGTCATAATGGTTATATGAACATGTTCAGTACGAATCACATTATCGATTAGATAAGTAATAGTTTATCTGTATGTTAGTTTTTCCCTTAAATTCCCGATGCCAAGAAGTGCGTCACGTAATGAAGGTTATGTTTCACTTTTTGGCACAGAGTTTGTAATATGTTGCATCATCAATTTTGCTTTATTATTCTAGAAATTGAGATAGATTTATTGATACTTGCAACTCAAAAATTTATAATAAAAAATATCATTTATGAAAAAAATAATTCTAATTAATTTTTATGAAATTTGTTTGAAATTTATTAATTATTCAACACATTTTGACACTTTACGCTACAGATAAAGTTTGTTTTCTGTGTTTTATTTTCACCTGTCTTATTTTTTGTATTTTAATATAATATATAAAAAATCTGTTGTAACAGAGTGTAAGCACAGATAGAGAAAAAAGTGATGGAGACTTTGGACTCTTCGAAGGTAGCTAATTTATCTCATATATCTTATATTATATGTAGTTTTTGCATAGAGGTTGGCAAAATATAATACCTACAAGAGAGCTAATTAGTAATTAAACATTGATTATTACAGCTAAAATTATACGCAGGACAATTTAAGTAACTGTGACGTCTCGAAGTGCCGAAAATTGGGCCCGTTGGTGCCATAAAGTGCGGCAGAGCACTTCGATAATGCCAAAAACGCCGGCAGTAACGAGCATTATAAAAATAATTATTTATTTATTAAAACTGAATGATTTAACTAAAAATATAGGTGAATCTTACTCAGAAAGCTTTAATGCACGTGTTAAAATAGTTTGTTTGGGGTTTAACTATATCGGGGGTTAAATATATTGCGTTCGTAAATAATAGAAAATCAGGGCCGCTGCTATAAAGGTGCCTATAACTGGGCCGTTTACCTTATAATATGTCTTTTACATCTAATGTGCGAAGTCGATGCTGGACAGGCATTCACGTCGCTCGATCCACCAGTCGCGCAGTTTCAGCACGTTCTCCATCGCGCAGCACCGTTGATGACGTCCGCAGCGAAACGCGCGATCAGGGCGAAGGAACTCCAGGCGGTCGATCTCGTCGTACTCGTCGTCGATGGACGTGATCGTCGCGTCGAGGTCGCGAACGGCGTCGCCGAGAATTTCCTCCAGCCACCTCTTCTTTTCGAGCCCCTTCACGTAGATTCGCACGCCGGGCGTCTCTTCTTTCTCCCACGTTTCTTCCAGGCCGTCGCACACCGCGCGTCGAATTATCGTCCTCGCCAGACGGTAGTCCACGTCCCCGTCCTCCCAACGGAGGCCGTGATGATTCGCCATCAGCCAGCTGGCCCTTTCCTTCTCGGCCCTCGTCAGCAGATCCCAATTCATCGGGGCGCGAAACACGTGATGGGCGAGTACGCGCGTCTCGCTTCGCAGCACAGCCACCTCCTTCGTGAAGAATTTCTCGCCTACCACAAAACCCTGTAGGTCGACGAAGATCGTCGTCGTTGTCGTTGTCGTTGTCGCCGCGGCCATCGAGTCGACGTGTGTTGAAATAAAAAAACACTAAAGATGTGCTTAAACCGCCCGTTCCTAACAGTCTGAGGAACGATGAAAAGATCCTCGAATTTTATATGTGCCTCGTTTCCGGGAAAATGGTTTTTTTCTACAACCACATTTTTTTATATGTGCCTCGTTTCCGGGAAATGGTTTTTTCTACAACCGCATTTTCCGTTAGATAATTTTGCGCACAACGTTGGTCAGCGGACTGTACTCGATGACGCGATCGTGAACGATGAGACAAAAGGCGGTGGTTTTCGGCGGGACGTTTTCCTTGCATTCGAATTCAATGCGCACGTCCACGGTGGCGCTTTTCACCGATTCGTTTTGACGGGAACAGTCGATCACCACGAGCGGAGCTACTTTCGCGAATTCGCGCGGGGATAAGAGCGCGTTGTCGCGACCGTCCCCGTAGTACGCTCCTCGAAATTTCGCGTACATCTCGTACAGCACGGCGAACTTGTCGTTTTCGAAATCCGCGTTCACGTCGTCGTAGGGATAGAATTCCGAGTTGAGATACAATTTCACGTTGGTGAGCGTGCAATGATCGAATCTCGAGGCGTCCTCCGTGAATTCGTTTCGCCGTCCGGTCTGCAGCGCGAATATGACGTATCGCGGCTTCTCCAATTGCGGCGCGGCTTTCACGGCCCACGAATGCTTGGTCGTGCTCTGCAGCAAGGGAAATTCGTACAGATCCCAAGAGCGAAAGCCCACGCTCAGAAATCGTCCGCTCTCCAACGTTCGCAGTAGCGATAACTTAGTCACGTCGTTCAACGATACGTGCGGCATACGCCATTGCACCTTCATTAGCGTAATTTTAGGATCCTTGGCCGGATCTCTCGGCACGTTTATCCTCGGATCTACGACGCAATTGACGTCGTGACGAGCGCGTATCAGGATAATCTCGTGTTTCGCGTTTATCACCACGCGTCTGTAGTGCTCGCAGAAACCCAACAGATCTTTCAAATATACGCAAAAGGTGAAATCACCGGATGCGCTGTTCAGATTCGATTCGTTCGACGGATAACTTATCCATCCAGCGTTCTGCAGTCTCCTAGATTGTTCGGGGGTCAGCGACACGTAGTTCTTTATGGTGCTGGTTACTCCGACGTTTCTACACCGATCGATCTCCACGCCGTCGAGTTCGTAGCGAATTTCGTCGAACATAAACGCGACGCAGTTGTTAACCAATTTCGCGTTTTGCCTTTGATCATCCTTCCCCGCCGACGTCGTCGCGCCGTCGTCGTCGTGAATAAGACGTCCCTCGACGTACAGAAAACTATCGCACGGCAGCGTATACAGATCCTGCTGCTGTATGGGTATTCGTATCTCGTCGTTGTACCCAAACGTTGTGCTAACGTACGGGTTATACGTGTGAATCTCGATTCCGACGATGCGCTCGTCGAAGATCGGCTCACCGCCGATACTCAGTATGTCAACCATTATTTTTTCCTTTGATATAGAAAACGACGCGACGGTGAGGAGTTTCTCACGGCGAGACCCAACGATCGTAGAAACTTGACGTTGGCGCTGCTGAGAACGGCTCTCCTTTTTCCTCCTCCGCCAGCTCTTCTTTTCCCTTCACCACCGATCTCGTCGTAGAGCGGGCTAGCTCGCTCATTCGTGCTCGATCCGTTCAAAACGAGCATCCCTCTCTCTTCAGGTTGCGCGCACACACACGCACACCCACACTAACTGCGACGACGTACGTGCAGTCTGATCGTTATCTCCTCACCGCGAAAGTCGATCAGCCGATCGTTCTGATCCACGACTCGCACCGTGATATCGGTAACGTTTCGCGCGACGATCGGGAGGTAAATGATCTGCGTCGGAGTCTCCGACAGTTTATATCCCGGCGGCACTTTCGGCGCGAATTCGTGGATTGCGTGCACCGAGCGTCCGTTGCTGTACGCTCCCGCGGTGATGTTGCATTCGATGCGAATCACGTTAACGCTCATGACGTCAACGGGTCTGTCGGAAACGTACCATTTGTTTGGTTTTAGAATGCGATCGCGTGAGAAACCCAAAAGGGAACCGATGCTGTTGGGTTTTGTAAAATTCACTCTGTAGGCGCACTTTATCTCGCTCCTCATGGTATTCTCGTTGGCGCGAAGAGCGAGTATCGTTCCATCACCACCATCTTCGTTCTTGCCGTCGTCCTCGTATATGCCGTAACTACCGTCACTATCGTCATCGTCGTCGTCGTCGTCGTCCTTCTCCGTTCGGTTTTTTTCTCCTACCCGTTCGGCGCCAACGGTCTGCGTTTCTTTTTCTCCTTTATCCTTCATTTTTTCTCTCTCACGTTCGCGATGAAGAAGAGCGGCGCGCAGATATCTGCTCACGGCTCGCAGCTCGTACGACCCTTCCGGAACGACGATCTTCCGGTCGTCCTCGCCGAAGTAGAATCGATTATTCGCGGACGTAACGTTCGGTATCGAATTGTACGTCTCGAAAGTCGTTAAACCCAGCTCATATTCGCCGTCGCTCAGGTCCAAAGCGGGAAAGTGACTCGCCGTCAGAACGCTGTTGGTTCCAGATAACGTGAGCGTTAGCGACATCGCGGGAGAACGTCGATCGTTCGCCACTTCCCCAATCGATCTCGCGAAGAAATCGCAGGCACAGCTGTCCGCAGATTCTTTGATCGAACGTCTGAAACGTTCGATGATTGTAGGTTACGATTGCGCTATCGCCGTCACCTAGATATCGCGCGAGATCCTTCGGCGGACGAAGATTTCCGAACGCGTCGAAGTAGATCGCCGCGTTTCCCCTTTTCGCGTAAGCGACCCAATGCGTGCCGGGACCCGCCGCGTCGTCGAGATTCACGATGCCGCACTCCGCGTGTCGCACCCTCGTCGGCAGAGCGTCGCGCATAAACACTCCACGGAAGAACGGTATGCGCAGGCGACGCGCCGCTCGATCAAGCTGCTCGTTCGTTGTGACGCCGTACGGCGGCAGGCGCGCTAACGTCGTTCTCTCTTTACGCGAAATTTTTTTTTGGACTTTTCTCACGCCACCTCCGCGCTTCTTATAGGGCGCGAGGTACAACCCGCGACCCTCCATTGCGCGATTGTGTCGTTGCAATTCGTCGAGTTGCCGTTGCGCCGCTTTGCCTGCGCTCACCGCTTTGGCCACACCTGCCGCGCCACCGATCAAGGAACCGAGCGCGCCCAACATCGGTAGAAAAGGCAAGAAGCCGCCGCGTTTCGCCGTCGGAAGTATCCTCCGTCTCCTCTTCCCGCTCTTCCTCGCGTTTCTCCTCGATCCCGTTCCTTTCGTCTTTTTCCGTTTTTGTTTTTCCATACCCATGCCCAGTTTCGTCTTCGCCTTCATAGCCGCCCATACGGCCGCCGCGGCGAGTCTCTCACCGACCGTGGAGTCCTTCGCAGTGACGCGCTCGCGCGCCCTCTCGGCGAGCAATCGATCGGCGACGTGTCGTTCGGCGAGCTCGCCGCTTCGGGAGTACGCGACGTCGTGCTCTCGACACGCCGCGTCCAACGGATTTATACCTTTTTCACCGCGCGCTAGTCTTTTCGCCAGACGCGTACCGGGTCCACAGAACTGATAGCCGGGTACGTGCAGCTCGAAGGGAAGAGCGTTTATCGCGCGATCGAGCAGACCGGCGCCGCACGCGCGCCGCATTCGATCGCGGTTGCTGGGAGGGTTTTCTTTTTACTGTAAAAAAATGTTAGTTTTTTCTCTTCTTATCCAGGTGAGCCGACGACTCACCGTTCGGGGTGAGCGCGCGGTTACACTCGTAGCAGTCCTTAATGAGCGGCGGTGGTCCGTCTATGTGCGTTCGCTGCCACGGACGATTGTAGTGTTTCATGCACGGGCGATATCTCTGCACCTCGGGATCCGCTTTTATGTGTTCCGGTAAACGGTCCCACAACAGATGTACGAATTTCTCAAAATTACGCAACAGAACGATCTTCGGAAAGAATTTTAACTCCTCGGCCGTTAGATTGAGAATATCGTGTTTGTCCGTCAGTATCGGAAACATCTCGATCACCGATGCACGCGCGAACGATTCGTTGCTTTCGAATTAATTTTTTTTGTACGGATGCGACGACGCGCTCGCGCTACTTATACCTACGCGCGAATCATATTAGTAAAAAATGTGCGGGAGTATGTATGTATGTGTGTGTGTGTGTGTGTGTGTGTGTGTGTGTGTGTGTGTGTGTGTACGGATTTTTGTACACGCATCTACTTCTACAATTTTTTAGATACCAGTTTGAATTTTTGCACACAAATAGAGTATCATAGAAAGTATGTCCTCCTCAAATTTTATTGAAATCGGTCTACCGGTATAGATTTTATGCAGATTTTCCTTTTTTTGAAAAATGTGTTTTACGCTGCCGCTTTCTCAATATTTGAGATAGCGATTTATTTTTAATTTTATTATATTTTCCAGTTTTTTTTCTACCCCTATATTTCATATATAATTCATTAAAATTTGATTAATCAGATCTCGTATTACACACATTTGAAATTTCGAACAATTCGTACATACATAGAAGCTTTATAAAACTTGATCTGATCAACCAAATTTTAACCAATTATATATGAAATAGGGGTAGAAAAGACTGGAAAATATAATAGAATTTTTTTTGTACGGATGCGACGACGCGCTCGCGCTACTTATACCTACGCGCGAGGCGTTTGCGCACGCGCGACGAAACGACGCGACGTCAGCGTCATTTGTGGGCCCTCCAATTGCTCAATTTTTTTTGTACGGATGCGACGACGCGCTCGCGCTATTTATACCTACGCGCGAGGCGTTTGCGCACGCGCGACGAAACGACGCGACGTCAGCGCTCCCCTTCTTTTTCGAGGAGCTCATCGCGAACGAATCGAGTGAGCGCGCCTGCTGAAAAAGACCGAGAGAGAAAGAGAGCAAAAAAAAATGCGATTCGTGCGACAGTCGGTGACGATAGGAGTCTCAAATCTGGATCGCAAAACGCTAACGAGATCGGGCACCGTCGAGAGAGAAAACGGAGAATCGCGCAGGCACGGTCCTCTCCTGCCGAACGTCGTGCGCTGCATCATTTGCGGGCCCTCCAATTGCGGTAAGACGAACGTTCTGCTGAGTCTGCTGGAACAACCGCACGGTCTTCGTTTCGAAAACGTATACGTGTACTCGAAATCTCTGCAACAACCGAAGTATCGATATCTCGAACGATTGTTCGAATCTATGGACGAGATCAGCTATCGCGCGTTTTCCGACAATCGCGACGTCGTTCCACCCGACGAGGCGCTTCCCGACTCAGTCTTCGTCTTCGATGACGTGGCCTGCGACAAGCAGGACCGTATGAGGGAGTACTTCTCTATGGGTCGACATTCGAATATCGATTGCTTCTATCTCTGTCAAACGTACGCTAAAATACCGAAACATCTCGTGCGTGATAACGCAAATCTGTTGATCTTATTCAGGCAGGACGGCACCAATCTGCGACACGTGTACGACGATCACGTGAACATCGATATGTCGTACGACGAGTTTCGCGCGTTCTGTCGCGAGTGTTGGCGACGCACCTACGGTTTTGCTGTGATAGACAAGGACAGCGCGTTGCGAGGCGGACGATACAGACGGGGGTTCCACGACTTCGCCGTGCTGTAAAGCCGATCAGTGCGCTTCGCCGAACGACGCGAGCATGAGCGCGATCGCGGGGGAGAAGACGGTGCGTGAGATAGCCAAGACGCGCGCCTCGATTCGTAGGAAGTACGCCGCTCTCAGGGCCGGGAAAATGGAGAGCGAGATCGCTCTGGAAAAAAAGTACGAGCCTATCGTCAAACCTCTGAAACGGCTCGCCGACGATGTGGAACGTAGAAGTAAAGAGCCGGGCAGGTATGACGACGACGACGATGGCTTTGCGATGACGAAAAAAATTAAAACGAAGGGGGCGAGGAAGGACAGCGAGAACGACGACTACGACGATGGTGGCGCCGACTTGGAAGGTGAATACGAGGAGGACGACGACGTATTTACGCCAATAAGAACAACGACGACCGGGGGGAAAAAAGAGTCGCGTCCGGCACGATTGAGTTCGGCACCCGCAACGACGACGATGACGAGTTCCACGCCGATCCACACCGATTCGGTCCAGTTTTTACCCAGAGAACGCGAGATCGTCTCGGAAACGACGACTCCACCTCCCGCGATAGAAACGTCCGTTAGAGAGTCTCTCAGCACGGTGGAAGGTCGCGACTTTCTGCACAGCCAACTAGGACCGTTAGGCCGGGAATACGTGGGCGCTCTTCTGAGCGGTGAGAGAAAAAAGGACATCGACAACGTCTACGGAGTGTATCTCGGCGAGAATGGCACGATGTTGGGCAACAAGCGATTCGACGTTGCCGCGGACGATTCCGTGATCGTCGACGGTGTGCGGTACAAGGGCACGCGCGGCCTGTACGAGTTGATCTTCATGCGAGCTCCCGACGTTAAGGCCTATACGGACAGAGACAAACGAACGTACAGGAGTATACTTTTCGCTACCAGCGCTCACAAACGCGATCGCGGCGCCGGCAAGAACGTTATGGGCAACAAGGGACACAAGTACAAAAATATAATAGCGCCGCTAATACTTCCGTCTCGCAAAGTCGGGACTACAAAGGGCGCCGGCTTACCGTCGGCCATGCGACTGACCGATAACGCGATCGATTACATTCACTGGGACGACCCCAACGAGCTGGTCGATCGACTTCGGCTGCTGGACGCTTCTCGTCGGGCCGGCAACGACGCTCACGACAACGAAATTCTGTCGATAATCGAGGAACTCCGCGAGGCTGGTCTCGTCATAAATTGATCGGTCGCGCGGATCGCGACGGCAGTACGAATCGCGGCGCGCTCCCGGCGCCTCCTCGCGCGCGATGTCCGTGAACAAATTCGGCATGTCTCTGACGAATCGGAGCAACGGTGACGGTGCGTCCACGGTGAGATTGCGCTCCTCGATCGAATCCCTGCGCAATTACACGCGCAACAACGCGCTCTTCGTGAGCGAGGATTCCTACGACGCGAGGGAGCGCAAGATACGGCGGGTAGCCGCGCCGGAGGACAGCGACGACGCGACGAACAAGACCTACGTCGATGTCTGGATCGCGTATGCCAAGTTCGATGTGATGAATGATGTCAAAGGTGAAATAGCAACGCTGAGGAACAACGCGCTCAGTTTGAACGAGGATTCCTACGACGCGAAGGAGCGCAAAATACAGCGGGTAGTCGATCCGCAGATCGAGACCGACGCGACGAACAAAAGATACGTCGATTTTGTGATCTATCAGCTGCAGAACAGCGCGCTCCGTTTGAATCAGGATTCCTACGACGCGAGGGGGCGCAAGATACGACGCGTGGCCGCGCCGGAGAACGGCACCGACGCGGCAAACAGGAGCTACGTGGAAGACGCGATCGAACGACTGAGGGGCGTGGTGAACGAAGAAATCAAGAAGAACTCCGCCGATCAGAATTTCACAGGCGTCATTGTGACGAACGCGACCCAAGGTCTGAGAGACGACATCGTGACGTTGCGAAACGACGCGCTCCGCCTGCGCGAGGATTCCTACGACGCGTTGGAGCGCAGGATACGGCGAGTGGCCGCGCCGGAGGACGACGGGGACGCGACGAACAGGAACTTCGTCGAGGGAGCGATCGCCGAAGCCAAAAAGAACTCGAGAAACCTGATAAGAGAATTTAGAAACCAGTTTCTCGATGTAAAAAAGACTGTGGAAAAGCACGACGAGAAGATCGCCAAAATTCAGGATATTTTGAACCTTCTTCAACAATGAGCGCGGAGAAACGAAGACTCGTGGAGGAACTGCACGCGCCGGCGAGGAAGAACTTTCCCCGTCGCCGCGTCGTGGTGCGCGGTTACGACGATCTGTGGCAGGCCGACGTGGTCGAGATGCGTCCCTATTCGCGCCAAAACGCGGGTAACAATTACATTCTGACAGTCATTGACGTGCTGAGCAAGTACGCCTGGGCGATCCCGCTCAAGACCAAGAGCGGAAAGGAGGTCGCGACGGCTTTGCGAAAGATCTTTCGCGAGGACGCGCGATGCCCTGAGAATCTGCAGACGGACAAAGGAAAGGAATTCTACAACGCCGACGTGCGCGAGATTCTCGACGCGCGCAAAGTGAATCACTACTCCACGTATTCGGTGATGAAAGCGTCGGTGGTGGAGAGATTCAATCGCACCTTGAAGAACGACATGTGGAAGCTCTTCACGCTTCAGGGATCGTACAGATGGATCGACTCGCTGCCGAGCCTCCTGTCGAATTACAATCGTCGCAGACACAGAACGATCGGAATGCGTCCGGCGGACGTGACGCCCACCGTCGCCGAAAAGCTGCTGCGCACGGTGTACAGTCGCGCGAAGATCGCCGCGCCGGCGAGGTTTCGAGTCGACGACCCGGTGCGCGTGAGCAAATTCAAAACGATCTTCGAGAAGGGCTACACACCCAATTGGACCACCGAGATCTTTCGCATAGCCAGAGTGCAAAGAACCAATCCCGTCACGTATCTACTGAGGGACATTCGCGGGGAGGCGATAGCCGGAGGATTCTACGAGCACGAGTTGCTGCGCGTCTCCGATCCCGACGTATATCTCGTGGAAAAGGTCCTGCGTAAGCGCGGCAATCGAGTGTACGTGAAATGGTTGGGAATGGACAGTTCGCACAATTCGTGGATAGATAAGGCATCTGTATTGTAACAAAAAAAATAATTACACACACAACGTGTACTTTATTAAGGTAGTTCGATAATGAAAGGCTGAGGTCAAAACAATGTTTACAATTTTTTTTATTTATGATTATAAAAGAATAGAATAACGCATCGCAAAGCTTTATAACAACGTAAAAAAAGACCATTAGTAAATAATTTTTTAGGTTGTAAAATAATATTTTGCCTAAAACAGATTAAAATAAAGTATGTTAACGCGTCGCTTGACTAGTTTTCAACATTAATTAAAAACTGTACGGTGGATCGTGTTCATCTTCAACTATAGATTTTTCTCATTGCGTCCTCTCTTCATCGATATATATCGTTTGAACATTCTTGGCAAAAGATTTTTTCGCAGACTTGTATTATTCATAAGAAAATACCTCTTTTTTCCTATTAGACCAATGTTAAAATTATTAAAATCACTTAATTTGAAAGTGAATTATCTTTTTTCTGGGTTTAAGCGATTCATGAAAGTTCTTTCGATATAAAACATATTATTATTTGGCAAAAAAGTTGTTTCATCATCGAACTACCTTAATAAAAAATTGTATACATTCATCGGAATTGATTTTTACTATACAATAAATGGGATTTGAGAGAACATGCGTATGAGAAAACGCGAGTAAGATCGAGAGAAAAAACGTAGGTGGGATAGAACACATAGAAATAGGAAAAAAAATTGACATCGACGCTCATTTTTCTATAATATATATTTTGTATATATTTATTTTATAAGATACGAATAAAGAAAATAAGTATAAAATAACATATATTTTGTCTCGAGATACACATGCGCGTATCTATATGTTTATTTATCCAATTTATAAAAAAACTTGTGAGCGATATTTTTTTTTTTCAAGCACGGTGTCCTTCGCGTCTTCGAGAAATCGCGCGGGTTCGATGTACGTCGAGTTCGTCACAGCGCCGATCGGTACGCGGCGTCGGAACGCCGTATCGATCTCGAACCACGAAAATCCTTCCACCCACGGCGCGTTCGAATCGTCGACGCAGATCCTCCCTCGAACCTTCCAATCGCGCTATTAGAGCCGCCGCTCTGATAACGGCTCCCGTATTTCCTCGCCTCCCGGAGCGTTTGACTCGACACTCCTCCCGCAGGAGTCGGAGACACTCGTCGCATCGCCGTGTCCACGCGCGGTACTCGTCCGCGTCGAGCAACTCGTCGCACTCGTTCCACATCGCATCCAGAAGGGTTCGCCCTCGGGAACGTTGAATCTCACTCGAGCGAAGAGACGACGAGACCTATAGGTTTGAATCCTACGTATCACCTCTCCTCCGTACAACGTCTTGCAATAAAGATAATACTCGACGGGTAGGCGGCGCATATAATCGTTCGCCCTAGCGGAGTTTGCCATCGTCGTCTCTATCCACTCTCGCTCGCGAATACTTCGCGCTCCAATTTCCCTTCGCAGATGATGGGTAGCCAGATTCCATCGCGCGTCTTCTCTCACCACCGAAGCGCGCGCGTTTGACGACGCGTCGACCCTCGCCGATTCGTCGACCCTCGCCGATTCGTCGTCCGATTCGGACGAAAACTTTGGCATGGGCTCGCGACAGAATAGGTCGACGTCCGATTCCGCGGACGAGTGATCGCGGCGATCGTTCATTTCTCAAATACGTGTCGCTGATGTTAAAATTTCACCATTAACATGTCGAAATCTAAATACACATCTCCATCTACAGTCCGCCAAAAAAATGTTTCAGCGTAATTATGAGGATCGAGAAAACTCCGCTGAGATCGGAGATCGGCGATTCCAATTTCACGACGAATCATATATCTCGTTAAGTCGACGCGTCGCGGACCCCCGTTCCTCGGGGACGGATCCCAGTCCCTCGGGGACGGATCCTCGTTCCTCACGAACGGTTCGCTGATTTTCACGATCGGTTTCCTGATTTCAGGATTGAACGTTGGCTTACAAAGTTCCGCGTACTCGTCGCTCATACCGCATTAAAAAACAACTTATTCCCGTTCCGATCGGTTCGCACCGCTCTGTCACGATACATTTGTCAATCCGCGTCACCGTATGCCGCGCCGTCGCGAGCAAAACTCTTTTTATACGCGTTCGTTATCTCAACGTTTTGGTTTTCCATACCCAGAGATAAACTCTTTCCCGGAAAAAAAAAACGACAATTGCTCGCCGCGTCGCTCGAGATGAGAAAAACAAAAGGAGGATGTGACGTCGACAGCGACCTTGAACGCGAGTTCGGACGCGCGATAAAAAAAATATTATTCGCGAAACGTACGGTTCGGGGTGAACAAAGAGAGCGGTATCGTCTCTCTCTCTCTCGGTCTCTCTCGATACGTCGGAAAACCGCGTCCGGCCCGTCGGGACGAAGAAGCGCGCGATCGTCGCTCCCCCTCGCGGGAAGACAACGACGACCGCTCGCAGCGTCGATCGAGAAAAGGAAAAAAAAACAAAACAAAAGGAGGACGCGACGTCAAAAGCGACCTTGAACGAGTTCGGACGCGCGATAAAAAAATATTATTAGCGAAACGTACGGTTCGGGGTGAACGAAGAGAGCGGTATCGTCTCTCTCTCTCTCGGTCTCTCTCTCGATACGTCGGAAAACCGCGTCCGGCCCGTCGGGGCGAAGAAGCGCGCGATCGACGCTCCCTCTCGCGGGAGGACGACTCGCGATTTTCGCCGTTTAAGAAACGGGCGGCCAGAAACCACGTCCGGCCCGGGCGACAGTACGCGCCTCGCCGCGATCGACGACGCTCCCTCTTCGCGCACCGTCGGTATCGCAGTACCCCCCTTCCCCGCTCCCTTCCAGAGTAGCCTGAGGCCAGAAGTGGAATTCTTCCCCCACTCCTCGTCCGTCCCCACTCTTTTTTTCCCTACTCTTACCCCCCCCAGCTGCTCCTCCCGGACCCCCCTCGCCGATCTTTTATGGCGTTCCCCCCGCGGGGAACGTACCCCCCCCCCCCGACCCCCGCAATTCGCCCTGAGGGTAGAAGTATATATTGCTTAGCTACTTACATGGCCGAACACACATTCTTTATATACGACCATGTGAGGCCAGATACGATTATGTATAGTGTCATATCTGCTACACATAATAATATGTCTGACCATATATGAACTTATATGATCAGATCTTGTGTCATGTATAATGTATGTACATGACAGTACGATTTTTAATAATAGCCGTTTAAAAGCAAACTTTGAAAATGGGGCATATAATAACGGTTTGTTATTAGGAGATTCTGCTTATCCTCTAAGGCAATATCTTCTAACTCCGTTAACAAATCCACAAACTGCTGCAGAACAACTATACAACGAATCACATATTCGTACGCGAAATATAATTGAACGTCTTTTCGGTATCTGGAAAAGAAGATTTCCGATTTTAGCACTTGGAATGCGATACCATTTGAACAGAGTGATGACTGTTATCATTGCGACAGCAGTGTTGCATAACATCGCTAGGCGTAATAATAAAGCAGAACCAGATATTGATCCAGATTTAAATTTGCGATGTACCATTTCCCAGCGAGTGTGCGATGAACTGCTCCTGGAAAGGCATTCGCCAAAATTTTAAAGTTTCGATCCGACTTGTATTCCATTAAAATTATGAGAAGTATGTTGTACCTATTATGTTATTAAACACGCATCTGTTAATCAAATTTAAAATTGTTTTGCTAACTCTATATTATCTTTTTTCAGGAGAAATAACTTTACAACACGCAACTTTGACAGAGGCTGACTTTGATAACATAGTGGCGGAATGGCTACGTTTCGCGAAACAAAGAAAGCAGAGAGGAGAGAAAGAAAAACACATCGAACAGAGACAAACTATAGTGACTTCTTAAGTTAAGTCTAATAAATAACTTCTTCTAAGAAGCAAAGGTTATTATTTAATTTTTAATTTTTCTATCTTAATTGTCATTTTTAGTTTTTATTCGATAATATTGTCAGATTTTATTTTTTTCATGTTTTCTATGCATATATATACATGTATAAGTAAAGTTAAGAAACGTATTTCGATTGAAACAAACAGTTTTTGTAACAAAATATGTAACTCTATTTTATAATTATTATAATAATATATGTCTGTTCCACGAGATTTACATAATATATATAATAATATATGATATATAAATATATATAATAATAAACATAAAAAAACCTTATATGCAATTATTGTTGTTTATTACTTAATTTAGAGCAATATATATATATATATATATATATATGATTTTATTAATTTTAATTGTTGCATATTTGTTACAAATGTGAATATCATAAGTATCAAATTGCTTTTTTTAAACTAATTTCAAGCAAAACTAAATCAAATTTTGATTAGTTTTGCATGTAATTAATTACATATCTTAATATTTATGTATGTATAAATATCAAATTCTGTAATTAATTACATGTAAAACTAATCAATAAATTTTATTTAGTTTTGCTTAAAATTAATTTAAAACACGCAATTTGATATTTATGATATTTACATTTGTAACAAATATGTAACAATGACATTTTTTATTTTCAATTTAATATATAATTATTCAGTAACAAGAAATTAACAGTTACATAACACAATTATATAATTTATATTACAGTTTTATAACTTTTTATTAAATTTACATACATGTTACATAACCATTTGGTAACATCTTTAAAGATTATATTACATGTTATCTATGCTTTACATTAACGTTATATTACTGCAAGGGTGCGTTCCGTATAAACGTCCGGACGACAACTTTTTGTCCAAAACCGTTCCGTTTACCAAGGTGTGACGTCATAACTGCGTTCCGTTTCACAATTTCTAAACGCCCGGACGACAACTTCTCGTCGTGCTCGGGACTCCGACGAAAAACGTCTGACATGCGCAGAACGGCGTGGTGTAATAAAGCGCGACGGTCAAATACATGTGGATTTGCGTTGTAGGTTATGTTTATGTTCTGTTATGAAACTGGCAATACATAGAGGACATGTTGACATGTAATAAGCTATTTTTTTACTGCCTAAAATAGCTTATTACATGTTAGAATGTTCTTTATGTATTGCCAGAGTTTCATAATTTTTTGAATTTCCGAGTTGGGAATGTTCCCTTATAAGTTTAATGTTATTTATTTGTAGATAGAACCTGTTAATGGATAATTTAAAGGCAGCTGGTTTAATTGTGATCAGTTATTTAAGCAAATTAATATTCTTTGATCTAAATGACAACAATGATGATAAAGATAGCGACGAAGAAATGATATTGTATTTGGACAGATTGAAAGTCCGCATTAATAATCCAGCAACCAGGCCTCATCGCATTGAAGGTTTTATCGAAAGAGTTATTGATATGTCTACTGCTTCCGAATTTCAAAGTCACTTCAGAATAACCGTGACAAGCTTTCAATGGCTCCAAAATAGAATAGCTCCTCTATTAGAAAGTGCTCGAGCAGCTGGACACCAAACTACAGATCCAAAAATACAATTACTCGCCTTTTTATGGCTATTAGCAACACCAGACAGTTTTCGGTAAGTAAACAAGTTATAAAAAGTGCAAAATATTCATTTTGTAGTTTAACATTTTTGTTATTTTGCAGATCAGTCGGTAGTCGTTTTGACCTAGGAAAGTCTACACTATCTGCTATTTTTATGCGGGTTGTGACTGCTTTAAATGAAATTTCTCCAGAAATTATATTTTGGCCAAATGTTGAACAACGCCAACGCATAGCACTATCTTTTCAAGCTTCTGCTGGAATAGAAGGCATAATCGGTGCTATCGATGGAACGTATATTGCTATCAAGGCTCCAAGTGTAAATCCGGATGTTTACATTAACAGAAAATGTTTTCATGCCATAACTCTGCAAGTAATATGCGAAAATAGAATGTCAATTCTTGATTGCTTTGCGGGTTATCCTAGCAGAGTATCAGATATAAGGATTTTTCGAAATTCGCCAATATACGAAGAATTCATGAATCATTCGAATAATTATTTTGATGAAAGGCAATTTATTATCGGGGATAAAGCATATTCCGTTTTCCAATGGTGTATACCTCCCTACATCGAGAGAAGAAATGTTACCGAAAGGCAAAAACATTTCAATACTTGCCATGCCAAGTCTCGCCAAGTAGTTGAACGTTGTTTTGCCCTTTTATTTGGAAAATTTAGGCGACTTAAATATTTAGACATGAATCGGACAGACTACATAGCACCAACAATAATTGCTGCATGCGTTTTACACAACGTATGTTTAAATAATGAAGAAAATCAAGAAATACGAGACATGTTTATAGATGAAGGGCTTCAAGCAGTGGTGGCGATCATGCCGACAATGTTAATAATGAAGCAGCTAATTACGAAATAAATGCACAAGAACTGGGAAGAGAAGGTCACGCATTACGAGACAGGATCGCAGAAAATTTGTATCCGTTTCAATAAATCACAAATTTCATGAATCATTGGTTTTATTTCATATCTAATCTAACATCACTTTTCACATTTACAGTTTATTACTCCGTATTTTCGATCTTTTTCAAAAATATAGTTGTATTTAAAAACCTTTTTCATCTTATATAAAATTGGAAAGTTACATAACATGTAATAGATAATATAGTTTTTCTTAAAAGCTACTAATTGAGCACAAAGTATTTTAACTCAAATAATTTTACTTATAAGCTACTTGAGAACGTTAACTATATTTTAAATATAATATATTTATTTATTTTTTGCAATACTTACAGGTAATAATAGTATCACATATAATGTAAAAGTAGTATCACATCAGTCTAAAAGTAAAATATCACGTCAATTTCAGTCTTACTTTTTACAACAGATAAATCAAAAGCTCGGTTAAAAGTTCCATTCCAGAATTACAGCACATAACATAAAAGAACTGTTGTAAAAAAAATTAAAGTATTTCTTTGGTATAACAATCTCCATTACCTTAGTGATTTACCTTGCAATACAATACGAAATGTTATTGTATGAATTTATAACTCTTATAAAATAATAGAATTATATAAGCTAAATAAAAACCTCATATTGAAAACAAAAAGTATTTTATACTTTCTAAGTGCGATTATCCGTAATCATTAAAACAAAATGTTATTAGCAATCTTTAAAAATAAGAAAACAAAATATAATATAATATAATATTAATCTTATCAAAATGATTAATTTTTAGTATTTGGTAAGTTTGCAAATGAATTTGCAATATTTTCTAAAATTTTTAGAGCTGCATCTTGTCGAGCCATTAACTCCAGTATGACGTTCTTCTTTTTTAGCTTCCTTTTCTTTAAAATTTTGGTCGTATGTACTTAGTTGTTTTGCTAATTCACTTCTTTTTCTTATCTTCGACTTTTTATTTTTCTTCGTTGTAATCTCTTCATCGTCACTGCATGAAGTTTCTTCAATTTCAATCGATGATGTCTTGGATGCACGTTTAATCCCTCGTAAAGAAGATGCAATTGACACTGGCTGCACGTCAGGATCCTGACCAAATATTTCGTCCATTTCAAAAAAGTAATCGAATTTTATCGAACCTGCTCTACTGCTCTTTTGACCCATGTTATCTTTCTTTTCCATATACTTTTGTTTCAGATATTTAAATTTGTTTTTTATTTGCTCAGTTGTGTGCATCGGTAACTTTTGAGCTATCATGTCCCATACTTTATCCTTTTTCATTGTCGTGCTTTTAAATAGATGTTCATGAGACTTATATAAACTTATTAGCTCTATAATCTCATTTCAATTCCAAGAAGTTCTGCTTGTAGTGTTGTTTTCTTGTTCATTATCTGTAATAAGGTCAGATCTTGAAGACTCCGTTTCAGCTTGAATTCCAGCGTTTGGAAATAATGTAGCAGCTTGGGAAGAAGTAATAAATATTAATGCATTTCCTGTAACAATAAAACAATATTAAAATTTTTAATATTTATAGCCATCCTCAAAATTTATGTGCGAATAACAAAAACATTTTTACATAACCTCTATAATTTATACCACAAAAGTATACGTTTACATAACATACAAAAAGAAGCACTTACCAGGTTGTTGTTAAACCAGAATATTTCCTGATTCATCCTTGATAACATTTCCGTTCGGCTCAGTTACAAGTACTTAATTCATGTTTTTTGTGTTACTTTAAAATATAATCACAAAGCATACAGGAATATGGAACATGTATATCATATATGCGCAAGCGCAACGACGTCCAAGAATCGTTCCGTTTCACGAGACAACCTCGAGTGTGACATCACACTTCGCCCGGATGAACACTCCGGCATACGGAACGCACCCCAATACACATGAGTGGGAAATTACCACTAACGTGTACATAACTGTAACGATGCACCCCCACACATGCATCATTCCCGGCGAAGAACTGCCGGATGCCGCCCGACGATCTCCGTCAGGCGAGGAAAGGGCGCGGTGCGCCCACCTTATTTTCAAACGAAGTAACTGCGATCGTGTGCGCGGCACTCCGCCGCACCGACATCTTCCCGGGTCTCCGACAGAAACCGAGGGGAGCCGAGCGCCGCCGAGCGCGAGCACGCGTACCGCCACGCCGATTCCGCTCCGCTCCGCCGGCGGCGCGGCTCACGCGGGAATCGGCCTCCCCTCCCTAGCGTACCACCCGGGCGAGTATAAAATACCGGCGCCGCGACAGATAGACACTCCTTTCCGAGTCTAGCTATCTGTGCTCCGCTACCCTCGGAGACGAGTACCTTTTCCGCTTCCTAGGCCAGCTCACGAAACGGGGTACAGCGTTCTGTGCCTCGCTCGAGAGTTCTCGAGCGCTGACCGCCTTCCTACCCGGGACACCCCGTCTGCCACGGTAACCAGGGGTCGAGCGTGCTCGGCCTCTCGACAAGAGTTCTTGCCGCCGGAACAGTCGGACCTCCTCGTCAACCGATCGACCAGCCTAGCCCCTGGCCGTTCGTTTCCCTTACCTCCGCGCCGCATAATTAACACCGGATCGTATCGCGAGAAAAGAAACCGCGCCGGATAACACACACGCGCCCGCGCCGCGATTCTCGCGCCGCGGGCCGACCAGCCATTGGCCGGCCTCAAGGCCCGTTCGCACGCGTACCGCATCGCGCCGGTGCGGACCACCTGATTCGCGTCCGCCGCATAAACCGAATGCGCTCCCGACATTTGTAATTATCGCGGCCGTCTCATAGCATATAATCCGCCCGCGTCCGCCGCATAAACCGAATGCGCTCCCGAAATTTGTAATTATCGCGACCGTCTTATAGAATATAATCCGCCCGCGTCCGCCGCATACACCGAATGCATGGTAATTATCGCGGCCATCTTATAGCATATAATCCGCCCGCGTCCGCCGCATAAACCGAATGCGTTTCCGTACTCTGTAATTGAACCACTGTAATAAACCACGTTCCGTATCAAAACTGCCTTCTGTCTCTGGGCCTACCATCGAACTCCTGGTCCGGCGAGCTAGTCCGCGTTCGATATAAACAGCCAAAAGGCAGGCCGTTACATGGCGCCCGAACAGGGACCGTTTTGATCGTTCCGAGAGACAGAAGACCAGGATACGCAATGGCCAAAGCGTGGATATATAAACTACCGAAAAACGAGCTAATCGAAGAACTCACGCGACGCGAACTCGACGCCGGCGGCACGATGGACGAGCTACGGCAACGCCTGAGTGCTCATGCGACCGATCATCCCGAGATGACGCGAACCGACGCCGCGGGGGGCAACGAGACGAAAACGGTGCCTCCGATCGTCATACAGCCGCCGGGATCGCTCCTCGCGCCGACAACGACCGGCCCGCCGTCGGCTCCGGCAACACCGTACGAAGTTTTTCTTCCGGCGGTAAGCGATCGCCCGGCCGGATTCCCCGGTCAAGTCGTGGATCAAATAAGAAAATGGGGGTGCCATTTTGATGGCAAAGATCCCGTCGCGTTTCTCGAGCGGCTAGAAGAACTTAAAGACGCGTACCAGATTTCCGGCGCGCAAATACTGGCGGGGCTTCCGGAGTTACTTAAGGGCGACGCGCTTCTTTGGTACCGAAATAACCGGCACACATGGCAGGGCTGGGAGGACTTCCACGCCGATTTCCGCGAGTATTACCTCCCGCGACGATACCGCGCTCAACTCATTCGCGAAATACAGACGCGAATGCAGCGACCAGACGAACCGTACCGCAAATTTGCCACCGAAATGCTCACCATGATGCGCCGAGCGACCGGGTTCACAGAGGAAGACCGGCTCGACGCGCTCTACGATAATATGCACCCGCGGTACCAGCTCTACATCCGACGCGATTCCGTCACCCGGACGCGCGAGATCCTGCGCCAGGCGGAAGAGTTCGAGCGCATCGAAGAGCGGACTCGCGCGCGACAGCCTGCCGCCCCGCAACCCGCGCTCGCCGCTACCGCATACGACCGACACGAGTGTTGCTGGCGCTGTAAACAGCGCGGGCACACCCGTTTTGATTGCCGCCGGCCACCCAAACGGTTTTGCTCACAATGTGGGCGGGACGGCGTGTTTACGCGTGATTGTCACCCGCCGTCGGGAAATGCCACGCGGGCCGGGGAAGAGGCGGCCGCCCCCCGGTCCTCCGCATAACGTACAAACCGCGTCCGCACCTGAGCGTCCGCGTAGCGGACCAAACGTTCGACGCTCTCTTAGACACCGGGTCCGAAGCCTCCTTCGTGAACGCGAGCACCGCGGAAACGTTGGCGGCAAACTTCACAATCACGACAATTACCGGGCGGGTATATCTCGCCGATGGGACGCACGCGGACATCCCGGGTTTAATTACGTTCCCCGTGACCGTACAAGGACGCATGTGTTGGCACCGGTTCCAAATCATGCCCAAGCTAGACTGCGACATGTTGATAGGCGTAGACCTGTGGGGCAAAATGGATTTCGCCATCCCGCCCCCGCCGCCGCCCAGCGCCGACACGATAGCAGCCACCGTCGGGGGCATTCACGAGGAGGACGCGACGACCGAGGAGAACCGCCTCCGCCGTTTTCTGGCAGACGAACTCGCGCAGTTCGAAGGGGTGCAGGGCCCCACGGACCGCGGGGAACATATAATCCGCGTAAAAACCGTCCGCCCGGTTAAGCAGAGGTATCGACCGCGGAACCCTGCGATGCAGGCGATCATAGACGCAGAAGTCGAAAAAATGCTGCAGGACGGCATCATCGAGCCGTCGCACAGCGCCTGGAGCTTGCCGATCGTGATCGTACGAAAAGAAGACGGCAAACCGCGTTTTTGCATTGATTTCCGCTGGGTTAACGAGCTTACCGAAAAAGACGCGTATCCACTACCGCAAATCACCGCGACGCTAGATAGATTACGGGGGGCTCGGTACCTGTCAACCCTTGATCTAAAAAACGGGTACTGGCAGGTGCCCCTCGCGCCGGAGAGCCGACCCGTAACGGCGTTTACGGTCCCCGGCAAAGGGCTGATGCAATTCCGGGTTATGCCATTCGGCTTGCATTCGGCCCCGGCGACTTTTCAGCGCTTGCTCGACTCGATCCTCGGTCCCGAATTATGGCCGCACGTGTTCGTATACTTGGACGACATCGTGATCGCCACTGAAACGTTCGAGGAGCACCTACGCGTTATGCGCGAAGTTTTCCGCCGACTCCGAGCCGCGAAGCTAAGGATTAACCCGGAAAAATGCCGTTTCTGTACCGACCGTATAAAGTATCTCGGCCACATCGTCGACCGCGACGGCATCCGCACCGACCCAGACAAGGTTAGCGCCGTCGCGAACTGGCCCGTGCCCCAGAACGTACGACACATCCGACAATTTTTAGGGCTCGCGAGCTGGTACCGCCGGTTCATTAAAGACTTCGCCACCCTCGCCGCGCCGCTCACCGCGCTGACACGCAAGCAGGCCCGATGGGCCTGGGGGGAGGCCGAGCAAAACGCGTTCGACACACTCAAACGCACGCTGACCACCGCGCCGGTCCTTGCCTGTCGGGACTTTACGCGGCAATTTCACCTCCAGACGGACGCCAGCACCACGGGTCTGGGAGCCGTACTCACGCAGTACTTTCCGGAGGGCGAGCGTGTCATCGCGTACGCTAGCCGCACATTGAATCACGCCGAGCGAAACTATAGCGCTACCGAACTGGAGTGTCTGGCAGTCGTATGGGGAATCAGGCGGATGCGCGATTACCTCGAGGGGTACCGGTTCACGGTGATCACGGATCACCAATCGTTAAAGTGGCTACAGAAACTAGAGTCGCCGTCCGGCCGATTGGGACGTTGGTCCTTTGAATTGCAGCAGTACGACTTCGACGTTAAATACCGTAAAGGGACACTGAACAAGGTGGCGGACGCGCTGTCGAGGCAACCCGAGCTCCTCAGCGTCACCGCCCCGAAGTGCCCATGGTATACGCGCATGTGGCATGCAGCCGAAACCGCGCCACACGAGGCGCCCGATTTCCGAATAGACCAGGGCCGACTGTGGAAACACGTGCTCCACAATCTCGATTTTAAAGATACACCGGCAGACGAACAGTGGAAAGAGTGCGTGCCGAAGGATCAACGCCCCGAGATTCTCGCGCGTTACCACGACGCCCCGACCGCCGGCCACTTGGGGATCGCCAAAACAATCGCGCGGATCGCGCAACGATTTTACTGGCCCGGCATGTTCCGCGATATCGCACGGTACGTCCGCGAATGCGCGACCTGTCTCGCACATAAGGTGGCGCAGGAAAAACCAGCCGGCCAGCTGCACCCGACCGCCCTCGAACGACCATGGCAACAGGTCACCATCGACCTCGTCGGTCCGTTGCCACGATCCGCCGCCGGGCACATATGGTTGCTCAATATGCAAGACCGTTTTACGAAATGGGTCGAGCTCCGCCCGCTACGACGCGCCACCGCGCCCGCGATCGTAAAGCATATTACCGAAACCATCATCCTCCGACACGGCTGTCCGGAGGAGATTCTTTCGGACAATGGTACGCAACTAAAGTCAAAACAACTCGCGCAACTACTAAACGAGTGCGGTATCCGACAACGTTTCACGCCGGCATACGCACCCCACTGCAACCCCGTAGAAAGAACTAATCGCGTCATTAAAACAATGATAGCGCAGTACGCCAAGAAACATAAAACGTGGGACGAGCACCTGCCAGAACTCCAGTTCGCATATAACACCGCAACGCACGACGCGACCGGTTACACACCCGCGTTTTTAAATCACGGCCGCGAATTACGCCGCCCCGGGGAAAATGGCCTGCCGTCCGCGGCCGGTCCGGCCACACCGGTGCACCGTCGTTTGAACGAGGCGTACGAGCTCGTGCGCGTTCAATTAGCCCGCGCCTTCCAACGCCAGGAGAAACATTACAATCTCCGCCGCCGGGACTGGCGACCGCGAATCGGGGAGTGGGTGTGGAAGCGCGACCGACCCCTGTCTAACAAAGAAGCCGCATTCAACGCGAAGCTCGCTCCAAAATTTATCGGTCCACTCGAAGTTCGCCGCATCATCTCGCCAGTAATAGTCGACCTCCGTAGCCGCCAGGGAAAATGGTACCGTCACGTGCATGTACAGGATCTCAAACGCGCGCCCACCGATACGACACCCGTCGTACACGATCCCGACCTGGAAGGGGAGCCCGCCGACGAAACCGCCGCCGCGACCGTACATGGCGCCCGAACAGGGACTCGAACCCTGGACCCTCAGATCGCCTGCGGGTAACGGCCTGCCTTTTGGCTGTTTATATCGAACGCAGACTAGCTCGCCGGACCAGGAGTTCGATGGTAGGCCCAGAGACAGAAGGCAGTTTTGATACGGAACGTGGTTTATTACAGTGGTTCAATTACAGAGTACGGAAACGCATTCGGTTTATGCGGCGGACGCGGGCGGATTATATGCTATAAGATGGCCGCGATAATTACCATGCATTCGGTGTATGCGGCGGACGCGGGCGGATTATATTCTATAAGACGGTCGCGATAATTACAAATTTCGGGAGCGCATTCGGTTTATGCGGCGGACGCGGGCGGATTATATGCTATGAGACGGCCGCGATAATTACAAATGTCGGGAGCGCATTCGGTTTATGCGGCGGACGCGAATCAGGTGGTCCGCACCGGCGCGATGCGGTACGCGTGCGAACGGGCCTTGAGGCCGGCCAATGGCTGGTCGGCCCGCGGCGCGAGAATCGCGGCGCGGGCGCGTGTGTGTTATCCGGCGCGGTTTCTTTTCTCGCGATACGATCCGGTGTTAATTATGCGGCGCGGAGGTAAGGGAAACGAACGGCCAGGGGCCAGGCTGGTCGATCGGTTGACGAGGAGGTCCGACTGTTCCGGCGGCAAGAACTCTTGTCGAGAGGCCGAGCACGCTCGACCCCTGGTTACCGTGGCAGACGGGGTGTCCCGGGTAGGAAGGCGGTCAGCGCTCGAGAACTCTCGAGCGAGGCACAGAACGCTGTACCCCGTTTCGTGAGCTGGCCTAGGAAGCGGAAAAGGTACTCGTCTCCGAGGGTAGCGGAGCACAGGTAGCTAGACTCGGATTGGAGTATCTATCTGTCGCGGCGCCGGTATTTTATACTCGCCCGGGTGGTACGCTAGGGAGGGGAGGCCGATTCCCGCGTGAGCCGCGCCGCCGGCGGAGCGGAGCGGAATCGGCGTGGCGGTAAGCGTACTCGCGCTCGGCGGCGCTCGGCTCCCCTCGGTTTCTGTCGGAGACCCGGGAAGATGTCGGTGCGGCGGAGTGCCGCGCACACGATCGCAGTTACTTCGTTTAAAAATAAGGTGGGCGCACCGCGCCCTTTCCTCGCCTGACGGAGATCGTCGGGCGGCATCCGGCAGTTCTTCGCCGGGAATGATGCATGTGTGGGGGTGCATCGTTACATCACCCCCCCCTTAGTATGCCTGAACTTTGAGGCATGCGTTGATGGCCGGTCGGGGTAGTCGGCTGACCTTGGCTGGACCTACCCCGTGGTGCTCTGGGATTTCTCCTTAATCCATCGAACGGACCCATCTCCATTGAATCGGATGTGCCAGCGCCTGTTCCCGAGTCGGGTTTTGTATTCGCGGGAGACGTGGCGTGCGAAATGTGGCACGTCCACGGTAATCCCGGGGCGCGACGATGATCGGTATCGGCGGCGGTGGCAGCGGGCCCATCACTCGGGCCGGGTTGAGGGCTGGTCGTGGCCTTAGCGGTGCCGTATTTCGCGGTTGCAGTCGCCGGGGTAGCGGTGGCGGCGGCGTGGTCAGCCACGCTTGCTTCGCTCTGTTGGCTGCGTCGGACCTCTGCACGATGGTGCCGATGCGAGGCCACGTCCGTGGAGGTGCGGGTCTCTCCGGCGTTGGTGGCGGCGTGGGCTCGGGATCGCCGCGGTATAGTGTGGCCCACCCGTGCCCGATCCCGGGGTTGGCGGGATCGTACGGCTCGGGGTCCTCTCTTAGGATTTCCTCGATCTCTCGCAGGATATTTCGCTCCGTAGCTTGCTCCGTCGCTGTGTCTTCCGTCATGGTGACAGTCGATCTGACGGATCGGTGGCCGCGTTGTTCGCTCGCTTCCTATCGTCGCCAGGTTTCCTGGCTTATCCGGGGGGGAAGGTCGTACCATCTTTATTTTGTTCGGCGTGACAATAATATTCCACGGTGATCTTACCCGTTGACAATAATATTCACGGTCCCTGACAATAATATTTTTGTCGGCGCTAACAGTTTCAGCGCGCGTCGTCGGCGTGGATTCGTAATGTACGGTCGCGGCGGCGGTTTCGTCGGCGGGCTCCCCTTCCAGGTCGGGATCGTGTACGACGGGTGTCGTATCGGTGGGCGCGCGTTTGAGATCCTGTACATGCACGTGACGGTACCATTTTCCCTGGCGGCTACGGAGGTCGACTATTACTGGCGAGATGATGCGGCGAACTTCGAGTGGACCGATAAATTTTGGAGCGAGCTTCGCGTTGAATGCGGCTTCTTTGTTAGACAGGGGTCGGTCGCGTTTCCACACCCACTCCCCGATTCGCCGGTCCCGGCGGCGGAGATTGTAATGTTTCTCCTGGCGTTGGAAGGCGCGGGCTAATTGAACGGGCACGAACTCGACGCCGGCGGCACGATGGACGAGCTACGGCAACGCCTGAGTGCTCATGCGACCGATCATCCCGAGATGACGCGAACCGACGCCGCGGGGGGCAACGAGACGAAAACGGTGCCTCCGATCGTCATACAGCCGCCGGGATCGCTCCTCGCGCCGACAACGACCGGCCCGCCGTCGGCTCCGGCAACACCGTACGAAGTTTTTCTTCCGGCGGTAAGCGATCGCCCGGCCGGATTCCCCGGTCAAGTCGTGGATCAAATAAGAAAATGGGGGTGCCATTTTGATGGCAAAGATCCCGTCGCGTTTCTCGAGCGGCTAGAAGAACTTAAAGACGCGTACCAGATTTCCGGCGCGCAAATACTGGCGGGGCTTCCGGAGTTACTTAAGGGCGACGCGCTTCTTTGGTACCGAAATAACCGGCACACATGGCAGGGCTGGGAGGACTTCCACGCCGATTTCCGCGAGTATTACCTCCCGCGACGATACCGCGCTCAACTCATTCGCGAAATACAGACGCGAATGCAGCGACCAGACGAACCGTACCGCAAATTTGCCACCGAAATGCTCACCATGATGCGCCGAGCGACCGGGTTCACAGAGGAAGACCGGCTCGACGCGCTCTACGATAATATGCACCCGCGGTACCAGCTCTACATCCGACGCGATTCCGTCACCCGGACGCGCGAGATCCTGCGCCAGGCGGAAGAGTTCGAGCGCATCGAAGAGCGGACTCGCGCGCGACAGCCTGCCGCCCCGCAACCCGCGCTCGCCGCTACCGCATACGACCGACACGAGTGTTGCTGGCGCTGTAAACAGCGCGGGCACACCCGTTTTGATTGCCGCCGGCCACCCAAACGGTTTTGCTCACAATGTGGGCGGGACGGCGTGTTTACGCGTGATTGTCACCCGCCGTCGGGAAATGCCACGCGGGCCGGGGAAGAGGCGGCCGCCCCCCGGTCCTCCGCATAACCTGATACAATAATGTTATATTGCGTGTTACAATTCGTTTTATCAAGATAATATAACAGTAATATACCCGTGTTTGCTGGGATTAAGGCCTATATTTAACATGTCCTACTGAAGAACAGTGGTAGAATATCTTGAATACTGAAACCAATGGAATATGCCCAACTGCTTTGGAGCTATCGACGGGAAACACATACTTTTGCGATGTCCCCCTAATTCTGGGAGCTTGTATTTTAACTACAAGAAACAATTTAGCATTGTTTTTATGGCCATATCAGATCACTTATACAGATTTAGTTTAGTTGATATAGGAGCCTATGGAGGAAATAGTGATGGAGGCGTTTTTGAATCTTCAAACATTGGAAAAAATTTATATAATTTGCCTACGTTTTTCACTCATCTTCTCGGAAATAATATCTCTATGCCTGGTTTTTTTATTGCTGATGCTGCGTTTCCATTATGTACCCGAATAACGAAACCATATTCTGGGAAAAATTTAACGAAGAAACAAAAAATCTACAATTACAGACATTCAAGAACTAGAAGAACCGTTAAGAGTGCGTTTGGCATTTACGCAAACCGTTGAAGTGTTCCATACAGCTAAAAGTATGCTTCCAGAAACAGCGGATCTTATAGCCATTGCATCAGATTGTTTGCATAATTATGTGATGTATGAAGAACAAAAAGACGGTTTAAAAGAATACAATCAAGAAGTAGAATTAGAAACTAGTCAATGGTTAGATGTACAAAATATATCAAGTACAAGTACTAGATCACCAATAATTCTAAGTGAATATTTTGTCTCGAGTGGACAAGTTGATTTCCAATATGAATATATTCACAGAGGACACCATTCAGATTATTTATGAGAATGAGAATGTTTTGTGATAAGTATTATGTGCGTGCGTGCGTGCGTGCGTGCGTGCGTGCGTGCGTGCGTGCGTGCGTGCGTGCGTGCGTGCGTGCGTGCGTGCGTGCGTGCGTGCGTGCGTGCGTGCGTGCGTGCGTGCGTGCGTGCGTGCGTGCGTGCGTGCGTGCGTGCGTGCGTGCGTGCGTGCGTGCGTGCGTGCGTGCGTGCGTGCGTGCGTGCGTGCGTGCGTGCGTGCGTGCGTGCGTGCGTGCGTGCGTGCGTGCGTGCGTGCGTGCGTGCGTGCGTGCGTGCGTGCGTGCGTGCGTGCGTGCGTGCGTGCGTGCGTGCGTGCGTGCGTGCGTGCGTGCGTGCGTGCGTGCGTGCGTGCGTGCGTGCGTGCGTGCGTGCGTGCGTGCGTGCGTGCGTGCGTGCGTGCGTGCGTGCGTGCGTGCGTGCGTGCGTGCGTGCGTGCGTGCGTGCGTGCGTGCGTGCGTGCGTGCGTGCGTGCGTGCGTGCGTGCGTGCGTGCGTGCGTGCGTGCGTGCGTGCGTGCGTGCGTGCGTGCGTGCGTGCGTGCGTGCGTGCGTGCGTGCGTGCGTGCGTGCGTGCGTGCGTGCGTGCGTGCGTGCGTGCGTGCGTGCGTGCGTGCGTGCGTGCGTGCGTGCGTGCGTGCGTGCGTGCGTGCGTGCGTGCGTGCGTGCGTGCGTGCGTGCGTGCGTGCGTGCGTGCGTGCGTGCGTGCGTGCGTGCGTGCGTGCGTGCGTGCGTGCGTGCGTGCGTGCGTGCGTGCGTGCGTGCGTGCGTGCGTGCGTGCGTGCGTGCGTGCGTGCGTGCGTGCGTGCGTGCGTGCGTGCGTGCGTGCGTGCGTGCGTGCGTGCGTGCGTGCGTGCGTGCGTGCGTGCGTGCGTGCGTGCGTGCGTGCGTGCGTGCGTGCGTGCGTGCGTGCGTGCGTGCGTGCGTGCGTGCGTGCGTGCGTGCGTGCGTGCGTGCGTGCGTGCGTGCGTGCGTGCGTGCGTGCGTGCGTGCGTGCGTGCGTGCGTGCGTGCGTGCGTGCGTGCGTGCGTGCGTGCGTGCGTGCGTGCGTGCGTGCGTGCGTGCGTGCGTGCGTGCGTGCGTGCGTGCGTGCGTGCGTGCGTGCGTGCGTGCGTGCGTGCGTGCGTGCGTGCGTGTATTGTAATAAGTATTTAATAAATATTATAATTATTGAATATAATCAAACTCTTTATTTATTAAATGAGGGTACAGATTAAAAGTTACCGACAAACTATAGAATATAGTAAATTTTTTTTAAATCTTTATATAACTTTTTGTAATAATATATCTAAACAATGCCAGTTTGGGTAATTATGCATAAAAAGACCCCACCTGCCGATGACATATGTTGTCAAGGTCACTCTCCTGAGTGACCTTCAGAAGTTTTTAGCCGGCGCGTCGCTTCAAGTCCGATCACAGCTCGTCGACGTGTCATCGTGTCTAGTTATTAATTCGAGCCTTCCCTGAGTCGATCGAGAAAGAATCCGTCTCTACCTTGTCCACACATTGCGGTCACTAGTTAGGAAGCGGTCACTAGTCAAATGCATTTGACATCTGACCGACCACAGCCGAACATGTGTCTCTCGAGGACCGTTTCTACGGTTGAAGGATATTCAACCTCAGTCCCTCCTAACTAGTCACTAGTCAGTCACTAGTCAGTCATAGTCCTGGATTTTCAAGGTCCGAGGGAAAGATCCGGACACCGCCGCAACTGCGATGCTCTTCGCGTTCCAAACCCTAGGAAGTTTCCAGGGAACTCCAACACTTATACAGAAAAGAAAACTCTTCCCGGATCTCCCGACGGCATCTCCAGGTCACTAGTCAGTCACTAGTTATTAGGAGGGACTGAGGTTGAACACACGCACGCACGCACGCACGCACGCACGCACGCACGCACGCACGCACGCACGCACGCACGCACGCACGCACGCACGCACGCACGCACGCACGCACGCACGCACGCACGCACGCACGCACGCACGCACGCACGCACGCACGCACGCACGCACGCACGCACGCACGCACGCACGCACGCACGCACGCACGCACGCACGCACGCACGCACGCACGCACGCACGCACGCACGCACGCACGCACGCACGCACGCACGCACGCACGCACGCACGCACGCACGCACGCACGCACGCACGCACGCACGCACGCACGCACGCACGCACGCACGCACGCACGCACGCACGCACGCACGCACGCACGCACGCACGCACGCACGCACGCACGCACGCACGCACGCACGCACGCACGCACGCACGCACGCACGCACGCACGCACGCACGCACGCACGCCACCACGCACGCACGCACGCACGCACGCACGCACGCACGCACGCACGCACGCACGCACGCACGCACGCACGCACGCACGCACGCACGCACGCACGCACGCACGCACGCACGCACGCACGCACGCACGCACGCACGCACGCACGCACGCACGCACGCACGCACGCACGCACGCACGCACGCACGCACGCACGCACGCACGCACGCACGCACGCACGCACGCACGCACGCACGCACGCACGCACGCACGCACGCACGCACGCACGCACGCACGCACGCACGCACGCACGCACGCACGCACGCACGCACGCACGCACGCACGCACGCACGCACGCACGCACGCACGCACGCACGCACGCACGCACGCACGCACGCACGCACGCACGCACGCACGCACACACACGGGGTGGTGCGAAGGGGGGGGGCTTTCGCCCCTCCTCCCTCGCACTCACCCCGCCGATAGGCAGCGTTGATTACAACTTAAAGTACATGCTAAGTTGTAAAGCGAAATTATAATAATTAAAGCACATGCATGGAGGAGTGCAAGGGGGCTTACATGCGTGAACGCACGTGAACAGGAAGGCTTTTCTCCCCTGCACCCCCTTCCATGCATGTACTTTATAATTTCGCTTTACAACTTAGCATGTACTTTAAGTTGTAAAGCGTGGTCCACGCTGCCTAACGGTGGGTGAGTGCGGTGGAGGAGGAGGGGGGGCAAAGGCCCCCCTCGCAACCCCCCTCCGTGTGTGTGTGTGCATGCATAACATCTACAATTTAAGACCTAACTGCTTCAATCGAGATGCTTGGTTATTTTGCACGATTGATTTATTTGAAATTGGTGCAGTTTTACATGCACGTGCGACCACTGAGCATGCGCATGTGGCCGCAGGGCACGTTCAGTGCAGTTCAAGGCCTGGACACACGAATCGACGGAAGACGTAAGACGTAAATCCTAAGGAAATCCACTAATCAGAGTCGACTATTCCCCTCTTCTTTCCTCTTAAAGAGAGGAATAGTCGACTCTGATTGGTGGATTTTCTTACATTTTACGTCTTACGTCTTCCGTCAATTCATGTGTGAAAACTTTCAGTGTTGCTACATGTCGTCGGTATGACAGGAATCATAACCTGATTTCTGTCAACTTTAACGATTAATATCTCGCGTCGCGGGGCAGAGCGACACTTTTTTTGCCAGATTCGTTCGTTTCGTGCAAAAACGCGTCGAATAAGCCTAAGGTGAGGGGTGTAAACTGAATAATTATTTTCAGTTTTTCAGAATCGATATTTCAGCTTCATTTTTACATTAATTGCGAGACCGAAAAGCGTATTGACGCTTATATACGAAAAGGTTATGTTTTCACATACCTGGATACAAAATGGCGGACAAGAATACTCACATTTATAGAGCCTAGCGAAACGCACGACTTTTGGTTACGTTGTGGCATTCACCAAAGTACGAAATTTCCCAATTTCACGATGTCTCTTTTATGAAGTATCATCATATCCATAACTTTTGTCTGCCATTTCCTTCGATAAGCTTCCATAATTCTACAAACACAATATAAATGAAAATATTGAATAATTGGAGTAAAAATACCCATTAATAATGCGATAATTAATAATATGTAACCTAAAAAAGATTGAATATGAATTAAATTTATTTCAGATATTTCATAATATACCTACTTACACTCTAATTCAATTAAAGCTGTGTATTACTTTATATACTTTTTTTATTTTTATTTATATATTAATACAAGATATTTATTTACTTATTATTCAATTGTATAAGTTCGAGTAATATTATTCATATACATTTATTTTTAACACATATTCTTCAAACGCGACTTTTATTCCTCTTACTGGGTTATGTTCTGCCCGTGCGTTGATATGACGCGACGCGTTCAGTGAGAATACAAATTGACGCTGTTTTTCGTCTTTCGTAGCGTTGCGTCGTGACGCGTCGCATCGTCTGTCGTTTACCAATCTAAACATCCCGTCACAAGTAATGTAATATAGGATGTTTTGAATGGTTAACGACAAACGACGCGTCGCGCGTCGCGTCACGACGGTCACGACGCCGCGTCATGAGTTATCCAATCAAAACGTTTCATTTTATGACGTCATTTCCGACGCAAGATCTTGTCGAAAATGACGTCATAAAATGAAACGTTTTGATTGAATAACTCATAACGCGGCGTCGTAACGCGCGCGCGACGCGTATAGTAGGAACGGAAAATTCAGTCCATGTAACCGCACCTTAATGCGGGGTCTACAATGCAAGTCGCAGTCGTGAGTCGCAAGGATTGACTAATCACAATCTAATTTGAGGAGAATAGTCGACTGTGATTGGTCAATTCTTGCGACTCACTATTTTGCGACTCCCATTGGGCGCGTTCAGCAGACACAACTGTTGAGTTCGTCTTATCAACACTATGCGTTGATTGGTTGGTTCTAAAAGTAAGAGCCAATTACGTCCGACTGCTACTGAGCGGCCCGGTCTGTTGAACGCGCCCATTTAACTTATTGCACTAGTGCAGAACTGCAGCGAAAAAGAACAGACCATCTGTCGATCTGTCGTGTAGTCTGAATCCGCCATTACTCCATTACTGACCCTTCGGGCTCGGGCCTTCGGGTATGGTGTTATTGGTGTTCGCCATTGTTAGTATCGGCAGCAAGTGATAGACATTTGGTATAAAATGCTGTCAAGATTGGCTCTTCGCAATGGTAAATCAATTGTGATGTTCCTCATTGTATTTTTGCATATTATATTATACAACACACTTGTGATGGATGGACAGTTTCGTTAATTACAAATTAAAGTTTACTTATTCTGTTATGTAATGACACACAAATACATTCATAATTTCAATATCTTCCAAACTTATATGTCATATAAATTTTATTTATATATTATATACTAGTTATGTGTAATATTTAAGCTTACGATCCCTCAACAATAAAATGTTAATCTTTTTTATAGACAATCTTTATGCTCTGTATTATATTGACAATATTGACATGTTTCAAGAAATTGAAGTTGCTTCTTTGATGTTTTCCAATAATATCATGTAATTTTCGTTTTATCCTTCTCTTTTATATATATATACAAAAATCTATGTTATTGTAACTGTTGCAAAGAGTATAATATAATTTATTTAAAATTTATCTCTTAACTCTTTGTGATAATATTATATATTTTCTATCGTAGCTCAGTTGCTGTCCACTGCTGTACGTGGAGCACAAAGTGCTTCATCAGTAGCAACGGAACCAACTCGTCCTAAACGTTTGATTGACCCTTCTCCAGTTAGACATGGATTTATACCTGAGGAGTGGTTTCAAGCATTCTATCCAAAAACTGGTGCATCAGGTAAGTAATCGCTATTAGATAATACCTAATAATTATATACCTGTCTTAGAATAATGTATATATTTCTATGCCGTATATAGGATTTTTATAACGAGAAAATGATTTTTTATATCGACAAATTCACATAAATAATGATTTCTCACATTTATAGAAAATTACATAAATATAAAATAAAATATTTTTAGGTAAAGTTTTATATTGGATAAGATCTACTTTTAAAATTAGAAATTAATAATTTTTTTGTTAAAATTGAATAAATTTATATGAATTTTTGCTAGAAAATTTTGTATAATGGTGTTTATCTAAGTAAATAAGAAAAATAATTTAAGATTCTATTTGAAAAATAAACCATTGATGCTTTATATAAAATTTTTAGTTTATAAAAATTATTTATTATTAATTTTCTCCTTAAGGGAATCTTCTGTTCCCTAAATATTATTTTAAGAAGTACTGTTGATTTATATATTATATTATAATATTTTGTGCATAAGAGAGAGAAAGAGAGAAATTCTTGAAAATAACTCTATCCTTACAGAAGACAAATATATTAAGTTTCTTCAAATTGTTGTTTCATACAAAAGGAAATTTTTTATAAAAAATCTACTTTACACTTTTAACTTGTTTTCTTAACAATCACGTTTTTTTGTACACATACATTGTTTTGTAATATATAAATAAGAAGGGATAGCGTTTTTTTATTATCACTAATTATTATTTTATTTTTAGGGCCATATGTATTTGCTATAAGCGTGAGCACTTATCTACTTTCCAAGGAAATTTATGTCCTGGAGCACGAATTTTATAACGGAATATCTCTGTTAATAATATGTGTAGCAAGTGTAAAGCTATTTGGTCCAAAACTTGCTGAGATACTGGATAAAGGAATAGATAAGTACCATAATGAGCTTGAAGAGACTAGGAACAAACAAGTGACTGATTACGAAAATGTAATTTCTCATGAAAAGAAAGTGCAAGCGAGCTTGGATGGACAAAAAATGATAATGGACATTAAGAAGGAAAACGTTAAGATGCAGCTGGAAGCAACATATAGAGAACGCTTGGTGCAAGTCTACCAAGAGGTACAATTGTTTTACATTGTGGAATATAAAATAATTAAAAAGATCTAGATAATAAATAATATAAATTTACTAATGATTAATTATGTTAAATATTGCGATGTTACACACTGAGTAACTAAAGAAAACCGTTGTTAACTATAACGTATATAAATCTGAAACTTTTATTCAAATTCACTGAGTTTGATCCATTTTCTTAACTTTCAAATATGGTAATTCTATATATGGAGGGGTAAGAACCACAGTGGTGTAAGTCAAATGTTTTAAATATTTTCTCGTATGCATAAATGCAATCTGTACAATATATAAATTGCATCTATGCACACGAGAAAATATTTAAAAAAATTTGACTTACACCACGGTGGTTTTTACCCCTCCATATATATTGTGTATATATAGATAGAATTATCATATTTGAAAGTTAAGAAAATGGCTCAAACTCAATAAATTTGAATAAAAATTTCAGATTAGTAACTTTCAAATTTTTGGCATATACTTGTTTTACTGCTAAAAAGAAAACAAGTTTTTCTTAAAAACATAACTATATTAAACAGATATAAAATGTTATATTTTAGTGATATTCAATATATCACTTTTTGTACAAAATTTCTTTATAAAAATAAAAAAGTATACGATTCAAAAATTTTTATTTGCTTTTGCTTACAGGTGAAGAAGCGTCTTGACTACCAGGTGCAAATACAAAATCTTGAACGCCGAATCGCACAGAAGCATATGGTGCAGTGGATTGTGAATGGAGTATTGAAGTCTATCACTCCTGAACAGGAAAAAGCAACTCTTCAGCAATGTATCAAAGATCTTGAAGCTCTTGCTGCAAAAGTGTAAAGAGTTACGATTAAATTAGATGAAATAGAATGAAATAGCATGATAAGGAAATATTGTCATCAGACATAATATTCACTTCATGCAGTTCTGTATATCAAATATTGTTTTTCAACATTTAAAATGGTTAAAGTGTTATAAGTGAATAAAACACTATGTTACAACAGTAAAATGTAAATCAATTATTACTAGCATTATGGGAAACTAAATTTTATCAAAAATCAAAAATATTATAAAATGAAAAATTGATTATAAATTAATTTTTTCTTATTCCTTTAATTATTATCTCTTTTCATGCAAGTAAAATACTAAGATATATTTTAGAATGTAAATAGTTAATTAAAAAAAAATAAATACAGATTTTTATTAAATAATCCTTGAAATAGTAACGTTGGTTTATAATTACTAATTTCATCATGTTTGCATCATGTTTCTTTAAAAAATAAAACACCTTCGACAATCTAATTTGCGACAAAATTAAAATAAAATTATTTATTACGTTATGTACTATGTATTGTTTTTTTTTCGTATTATATCAAGATTATAAACTTACAAAATTACAAATTCTGTCAGAAATTTCAGTGATAAAGTTCAAATCAAAATCATTTTGAATCTTAAATATTTTCTTCGATAAAAAGTTCGTTTATTGGTCATCACTGATTCGCGCTGCATGATGATGCGAGGCGAAGGTGCCGCTATTTAACATCCATACAGCAATGTGTTGTCTCTGTGTGAATCATTCAGCGAATCGAACGCGTCACATTGTTCGGCCGGTTCGGCGTTCGGCCAATGGCATTCGGATACACTCGGCCGCATTCGGCTGCGCTCGGCCGGTGACGATGAGCATCGGGTGGCGCGCGCGAGTTACTCGGGCGGCCGGGGGCCGCCATTTTCCTTCAGCAAGGGACGACAGCAGTCCAGAGCGTAGGTAGCGAGAATCTGTGAGCGTTATTAGCGAATCGATTCGAGAGTAGTGAAACGTGAAAACTCCTTTCGTGTACGCCGCGAATCGTGCACGATCCATGTTTTACGGTTGTACGAGGACCACAGTGTGCCCGGTGGTCAGTATACTCGCGTGATTTCATACACCGTACACCGTGCCGACCACGGCGGTCACCCGGTAGACGGACGCCGTCGCCGCTGTGCGCAATTCTGGGCAGAATTGATGGCGAGTTGAAAATATATTTTCAAGAAAGACGTAGGAAGATCACGTAAAAGAAGTGAGAAAAAGTGAGAGGAGGAGAGAGAGAGAGAGAGAGAGAGAGAGAGAGAGAGAGAGAGAGAGAGAGAGAGAGAGAGGACATATAGCGCGCGAGCGCAAAGAAAGGAAAGAGACAAGGAGCAAGTGAAAAGAGACAGAGATATAGAAAGAGACCGAAGCAGTGTGAATAGTTTGGTGATCGCAGTGTGGCCACGCGCAGTGAAAATACTCAACCATCAGCCAACTTCGGGTGTTAGGACGCCAAGCGAGATATTGAGGGAGAGCGAGTCGCCTCCGACAGGTTAGTGTAGTGTGCAATCATGGCTTCTTCCTGCATGCGCGCGCGTCGCTAGCCAAGACGGTTGGCGCGCCTCGCGTAGTTCACATATACTCTACTTAAGTATGTATATGAGCTTCGAAACACGACGGTGGCGTCCGGCGTTGCATGCGCATGCATGCATGCGTGCGTGCGGCCGAGAATTTCGCGCTTCTCCACCTCATGTGTGCATATGTGTGCGTGCACTTTCTTTGTACCGCATTAAGAGATGCGCGTGCTCTACTCTTTTCGGACCACTTCCCACCGTCTCTCCTCGAATATATTCTTTTTTTTCTTCGATCTGTGTAACGTTATTTACTTTGGATAATTATGTAGTAGATTTATCTTTTCTTCCGTGTAAACGAAACGCTATTATAAATGTATATTTATTATATATCTAAGCACAAAATATTATAATTAAAATCATTTCTTTTGAGTTAGAAATCAAATTGGAGCATATTAAATATAGAGTAAATAAATGACGGTTAATAATAGTTTTCTCGCGGCGAATATATATATATATATATATATATATATATATTATATATATATATTATATATAGATATATGAATATATGTTGCTGTATATATATATAGCAATATATAGATATATGATATATGTATATGTATAATAAGATTATACACACGGTACCTACTATAAATATATCTCTCAGCAAACACCAAGTAACATGCAACTTACATGTTAGTTATAATTTCTTACTTAACAATGTAAATGCAACATAAGTGTTATATTGTACTTACACTGTTGAGTAGGAAATTATAACTAGCATGTAAGTTGCATGTTACTTGGTATTTGCTGAGATATACAGGGTGTTTCCTAAGTAAGTACAAAAAATTGAAGGAAATATTCCGTAGCTTATTTTTAGGAAGAAATGGTCCTATAAACATATGCCCTAAACTGTTTCGTTTTCAAAATATACGGTGTCAAAGATGCACGTCACTGGTGGATTTAAAAATGTTTCATTGATACTGGACAAAATGGTTCTTAATACCACATCTACATGGTATTTCGTGGTTTAAACGTTTTCCAAATTTTCGAAATTTCCTTCCTAAAATAAGCCACGGAATATCCGCTTCAAATTTTTGTGCTTACTTAAAAAACACCCTGCTCTCGATTGACTTAAAGCAGTCAATGCACATTTTTGTATATAACAGGATTTTTTAGAATTTTTTCAAATATTTTCGAAGCAATATTCCAAAATAAAGAAAATTGCGTCGAAAAAATCTGAAAAAATTCTCAAGAATTCTGTGTTATATACAAAAATGTTCAAGCAACAACTTACAATGGACTGACGTCTGGCTTCTAATTTTTTTCAATATTTTTTTGAAGAAAACTTAAAAGCTCGAAAAAATTAGAAGCAAATGCCGGTCCACTTTGGGCCTAGGCTTAAAAATTTTTATATTTAACAGGATTTTTGAGAATTATTTAAGATTTTTAAATTATGGCCATCGATATGTTGGTTTAAAAAATTATAATTAAATCAATTTTATAAAAAAAAGATCTAAAAAAATCAAAGGTGGAATAATAACAAAAAATCGCCGACAAAATCCGAAAGGTCTAGGGTCAAACCCAGGTCGGCATGGAATGCCCCGAATATAATTTGTATTTATAAGTACAAATATAAATACAATTATATTTATATGTGTAAATAAATGTTTTATAATATATTTATAAATATAAATTAACAAAAATTTCAACTCATAGTTTACAGATAGAACTTATTGTTAGAATTTTGTCAAATTACTAGTAAGATTGTGTAATTTTAATTTATTCCACAATATCTTAGTTTTTTACGGATTAATAGTGGAGCAACAAAATCGAATTTGTTAAAAATAGCGAGCAACAAAATCAGGGATGCATAATCAATTCGGAAATCTGTGTAATTTACAATTTTAAGGTGTTGTGCTGGTGTAGGATAAGCTAAGGGTGGTTTTTAAGCATTAAGGATGGAGCAACAAAATCGAATTTGTTAAAAATAGCGAGCAACAAAATCAGGGATGCATAATCAATTCAGAAATCTATTTAATTTCCAATTTTAAGATGTTGTGCTGCTGTAGGATAAGCTAAGGGTAGTTTTTAAGGATTAAGGGTGGAGCAACAAAATTGGAATTAATGCAAATGGTTGGCAATAAAATCAGTAAAACGTAATTAACTAATCTTGAACATAATTAATTAAATATCTGACTAATTTGCAATTTTAGAGTATGTTTTTAAGGAGATATAGCTTTGGGGGTAGTTTCCAGGATTTAAAAATGAAATTACAGAATCGGGAATGGAGCAATAAATTAGCAACAAAAAAGCACTAAAAGAATATGTCCTTTTTTTTATTTAACACAATTTTTTGAATGGCTGTGCTAACTTAAACATAAGTTAGCACAGCCACTATTTTCTCCGAAACGGCTGGAGCAACAAAATTGGGAATTGAGCAACAAATTAGCAACAAAAGAGCACTAAATTTCTGTATAAATTTTAATCGATTGTGCTGAATTGGCTGTATCAGCTTAATAGACGTCAGTTTTTAGACATTAAAGTCGTAGATAACGGTCGCGGAGATGCAGTATTTATTAGTGGTATTGTTTACAGAACCTTATATTTCGAAAATTTGTTTACGCTATCTTAAAGCAACAAAATAGCAACAAATTCAAGTACAATTAATTTTTTAATAGGGGACTTTTTTATTGCTTTTTCAGTATGTGGTGGGGCTAGAACCTGTGTCAAGCTGCCCCCATTGTGAAAAAAAATATATATAGAATGCTCAAATCGAAAAAAACTTATACCAGAATTTGTTGCTTTAAGATAGCGTGAAAACATTTTTTAAATATAACGTTTTTTAGAAAATACGTATATCCGAATACTTAAGCAACAAAAAAGCAACAAATTTTAGTATAAACAATTCTAGTGTATTGGTTTTGAGCATTCTATATAGGTTTTTTATTATGGGGGGGGAGCTAGTTTGACAACAAGCTGCCCCTCCATTTTGATTGCTATTTCCTGCTAAACGGCTTGAGCAACAAAATCCGGACTAAAGCAACAAATTAGCACATAAATAGCACTAAATTTTTTAATAGGTGCGAATTTGTTTTGCGATATGGGAGGCTAACTTGATAGAGGTCTGATTGATTATTACTGTCGGAGTCACAATAAAGATTTTTACCAAGAAAACCGCAAAAAAATATCAAAATTTAGAAAAGGTCCTATTGTAAATAATTACTTAATATATTAATTTATTTTTATTATGTATTATGTCACTTATAATTATATAATGTTATAACATTTATATTTTCTAATGTAAATATGTTATATATCTATTACATAATATAAATAGCGTCGCGCGTGAGCGTTTTTCTCTCCTCTTTTTCCTTTTTCTCTTTTTCCTCTCTCTTCTCTCTCTTTTCCTTTCTCTTTCTCTGCTCTCTTTCCCTCTCATTCTCCGTTTTTTCTTTCTTCTTACTTTTCCTTTCTCCCCTCTCATCTCTCTTTCTCCCTTCTTTTTTTTTCTTGGTTTCTCTCTCCCTCTCTTTTTCCCCCTTTGTTTCTTCCTCCCTCCTTCCCTCCCTCTTCCTCTCTCCCTCCCTCCCTCCCTCCCTCCCTTTCTCCCTCCTTCCCTCCCTTCCTCCGTTTCTCTTCCTCTCTTCCTTTCTCTCTCTCTTTCTCTCTTTATTTTTCTTCTCTTTTTTTTCTTTCTTTACTTCTCCTTCTCTTTTTATCCCTCTTTTCTTCCCACTTTTCCTCTTTATTTCTCTCTTTGTCTTTCTCTATCTTTTTATATCTCCTTGTCTGTGTCTGTCTTATGTGCGTGTGCGCATGTAATACATATATGTTAATACTCAGAGGAAGCAGCACCTTAAGCGAAATTGAGCATGTGCCTTTTTTTTGTTCGCATGCTCATTTGAATTGACTCGATTATTGTTCCCCCTCCTCCTCCAGTACTAACTGTGCTTGTCTTCATTTCACTGTGCTTTGCCTTCGCGTGCATGCGTGCGTGCGTACCGTGAATAAACGAACGAGCGATTGTATCGAAATATCTAAGTATTCGTGTACCTTGACTCTGAGAACTGCATCTATCATTTTTATGTATTTGAAATATATGAAAGAACTGTAAAAATGTAGTATTAAGAGGCTGATCATGCGTGCTTGCATTCATTCTCGTTTTCAATAGATGCGCTTTGCTCACGTATATCCCTTACACGCATTGACCTTAATAATACTTTTACACCATTCCACTCATAAAAGAAGCCGTGTAAGAGATTTTATATCACACGTGCGTGGAAAGTGGCCCATTCCGCGCGCGCCATCTGTGCGTCAAATAGCCAATTTTCCACGCGAGAAATTTCCCACTCGAACCCGTGCAGGAAGTGCGGAAATATTTCATTCCTGCACGGCCTTGAGTGAGAAATCTCTCGCGCGTGCGGAATCGGCCATCCGTCGCACAGATGACGCGCGCGCAATAGGCCACTTTCTACGCACTTTGTAATATAAAATAGGGTGTGTAACACGTGCGGGTTGAGGGCTCGTGCGTCCACTCTGCACTCGTGTCCAATTCTCAACTTTCCGCACTTGTTACACAAATAACTATTATTGTTGACATTTTTCCGCGATGTTGATTGGTTCTCTCATTGCGCTGACTTTGTGAGCATTTGTCATCGTATATTTTGACAGTTTTATGTATCAAGAGTTAATAGTGTAATAGTAATAATATACCTAATGTTAAAACTAAATATCGCGCGCGAAGCGCGTGTCTGATATCTATAATAGTAATGAATTCCATAATTTGTACAAAAGATTTGATATCAAACCTCTGTGAAGTTAGCACCCCAATTGTGGATTTCTGATATAATTGTTGGAGTTCTTACCTTTCCTCAAAGGGTTCTAGAGTTCCTGATAAGTAAGAAAAAGAGTTCCAGCGATTTAACCGATATCAAAAACTGACGCCAATCTAGAGTTGTCAGTAAAATCTAATGTTTCAATGTTATGTTTTTACACAGTAAAGAATAAATCCTTTTATCACATGTACATAAAATATTTGATATAAAAGAAACTAACACGCGCCAACTAAATTCTGTAAAAACTTGGCGCTGCTAGACCTTAAAATATTTTTAGTCGATAAAAAATGGACAGGTACTTTAGTCACATAAAAAAAGGAATGAATTATAAGTTATAAATATTATTACTGATGGTATTTAATTACATACAGATATATGTTAAATATTCTGTTTTTATTAATAAAATATCAGAATAATCTAATAAAGCGCATTGCTAAGAACATCTAATGATTTGTTATTAGTGTAATAATCTAAACATATCACAATACTTTAAGATATACCTACCTCTTAACAGCGCCAAGTTTTTGCAGGATGTAGTTGGCACACACATTAGTTTTTTATATCAAATCTTTTATACATATTTGATGAAAGGATTTATTCACTAGTGTATAAAAATAAAATGTTGAAACATTAGATTTTACTGACAACTATAAGGTTGGCGCCAATTTTTGATATATTTTTTTTATACAAATGATGGAAGAATTTACTTGTTAGTGTGTAAAAGTATAAAATGTTGAAACATTAGATTTATTTGACAACTATAAATTGGCGCCAGTTTTTTATATCAAATTTTTTGTACAAATGTTTATAATACTACGAGGGACGCGTGTAACTTGATGTCATTTTTTTACCTTTTAATAAAGTCATTCCTTATTTTCGCGCATTGATTTTTGATAATAATAATTTCCTTGCGAGGAATTCTTGTTTGTGTCCAAATGAAATACATATTTACGACATTTACGTACCGAAGAAAGAAAGAAAAATGAAAGCGAAGAGAGAGGATAAGAGTGGAAAGGGAAAGGAGAGCAGTGTGGTCAATATGTGCCGAAAGAGGTTATGCGATCTTTTTATCTTTTTTTGACGTAGAACTACGTCTTTGTGACAGTAGGGGGGGGGGGGGTTAAATCCAGAAGCACAGATGCAACGAAAACATGTCACACTTTGAACGTTTATATTTCTGAAACTAATAATCGTAGAGTAATAAGGTGTCATTTGATAGCTTATAGAGTCCCATTTTCTCTGTAAAGTCTTTAGTCTTTAAAAGAGGTTACCGATTTTTATCTTAACAAATCTCGGCGATTGCTCTAATTTCTGTAAATTTTGTGATATCAATTAAGCTGAAATTTGTTTTTATGGATAGAGTGTCATTAAAGGAAGGTTGGTATTGAATTTGGTGATGATTGGTGAAGGAGTTACCGATTTCTGTTTTAACAAATTTTTGTGTTCTAATTTCTGTACATTTTGTGATATTGAGCTGAATTTTTTGATGGATAGATTATCATTAAAAGAAGGTTGGTATTAAATTTGGGTGTCAATTGTTGAAGGGGTTACCGATTCATGTTTAAAAAAAAAGTAAAGTTATACATGTAATCTTATATAGAATATTATTAAAGGACGGTTGGCATTTTTTTTGGTGAGAATCGGGGAAGGGGTTATCGATTTCTGCAAGAAATTTATACTTAACACTGGGAGGATTCTGTATTGACATGAATTTGTCGTTGATCCGGGGATACCGATTTATGTCTAAATAGAGTATAAGTTATACATGCATGTATTCTTATATAGAGTATCATTAAAAAGAGGTTGGTATTGAATTTGGCGAAGATCGTTGAAGGGGTAACCGATTTTTGCTTTAAAACTATAAGGTGTACACGTAATTTTATATAGAGTATTATTAAAGAAAGGTTGGTATTTAATTTGGCGTCGATCGGTGAATTGATTTTTGATTTATGCCTAAAGAAAGTATAAGTTTTATATGTAATCTTATATAGAGCATCTCATTAAAGGAAGGTTGGTATTGAATTTTCTGATGATCTGGGAAGAGGTTAACGATTTCTACTTTAAAAGTGTATGAAGTTTTTTACCCCTATTTCATATACAATGCTTTTTATTATAAATTTACAAATATAATAAAAATAAATGTTTAATTTAGAAATTTGCAGATTGCTTTTTCATCATTTTACTTCGCTTATAAAGTTTCCTCAATGAGGAAGCCAATCTATTATATGCTAATAATTTGGTAAATTTTTCATAGATAAAACTTTATGAGCTAAAAAAAATGATCAGGAAGCAAGTTTTAGATAAAAATTTAGAAATGCCGCAAAAATCAATGTAAAATTACTATATATGTTTGTGTATATGTACTTATACGTGTATATATGTACATGTATGTGTATATGTGTATATATATTCAAACGTATCGTTCTTTATTTCTATCTAATAAATGATTATATCTATAAGTTGCTATTTTACTTAAAAAGCTTCCTATATGAGAGCCTAAGATAAAATTAGAAAAATAGTTATTTGTGTAACAAGTGCAGGAAGTTGAGAATTGGACACGAGTGCGGAGTGGACGCACGAGCCGAAGGCGAGGGCGCCTTCGGCTCGTGCGTCCACTCCGCACTCGTGTCCAATTCTCAACCCGCAAGTGTTACACACCCTATTTTATATTAGAAAGTGCGTGGAAAGAGGCCCATTACGCGCGCGCCATCTGTGCGACGGATGGCCGATTTCGCACGCGCGAGAGATTTCTCACTCGAGGCCGTGCAGGAATTGCGTGCGGGAATATCTTATTCCTGCACGGGTTCGAATGGGGAATTTCTCGCGTGGGGAATTGGCTATTTGTCGCACAGATGGCGCGCGCGTAATGGGCTACTTTTCACGCACGTGTGTTATAAAATTATATATTTGAAAAAAAGGGCACAGTAACAACTGTGCCGCAAACAACAACGTAGAACTACGTCAATTGTCACTATTTCATGTTAAAGTATTCAACGAAGGTTGTTTGCGGCACAGTTGTTACGGTGCCTTTTTTTAAGATTCTGATTTGATAACAGCATGACGTATTGCATTGTATTTTATTTTGTTTGGAAATAACGAAAGATGGAAGGAGAAATATCAATAGCAAACATTACTTTTAATTATCCCTCACAAGTGTATTTTGTTTAAAAGTGAAGGAAAACCACTGCTAAATCAGTAGGACCAAATCAACAAAATCAAACTGGACTTATGGGATTATGGTATCCATTTTGTACTAATTTATACCATTAATAGTAATTTTGTACCTCATGCCATTTCGAAAAAGTCGTGACGCTGTTTATGGTCACTGTTCAGAAGACAGAAAAACATTATTATACGTTTCTATCACGACGATCGAAAGATTTTTACTGTATTCAATGTGAAATTTTTGCTGCATACAAACAAACAAAAATATTGCCTTCGTACACAGATATCGTTTTTATTTTAAATTCATTTAATTCAAATAACTGCGTAAATATTCGAATTAATTTATTAATAGCATCGAGATATACACACATTAAACAGAAATTCAATAAAAGTTTTCCAAAATATTGAAAATAATTATACAGGGTATTTAATTCCAGGTCAGGTCAGGTCAATAAAACTTCAGGGGTCTTATAGGAAACTGAATTTGGAACAAAAAAGTTTCTATAAATATAATCTGCTTAATTGAAAAGTTATAACTAATAAACTTTGTCAAATCATGTTTTTTTGTGATTTTTAAAAATAATCTTTCAAACCTTTTCATTTAGTTGAAAGTAACTAAGGATTCTTTGGTTGGATATAACAAAAATTTAGTTCACATAACAAAAAATTTGATTCACACAACATAAAATTTTGTTAACATAACAAAAAGTTTTCCAGTCAAAAGATTTAGTTGATTCAACTAAAATGGGTTTTTCAGTGTAACTTCCGCAAATTTTGAGATATCGGGCTGAATTTTTTTTAATCAATAGAGTATCATGTAAGGAAGGCTAATATTGAATTTGGCGATGATCGATAAAGGGTTTTTTTAAAATAAAATTTGTAATTATTGGAGAAATGTGTGTGTTTGGTGGTTGCTCTAACTTCCGCAAATTTTGAGATATCGATCTATTTCTATTTCTACTATATTTCTCAGTTTTTTACCTCTATTTCATATATAATTCTTTAAGATTTGATTGATTAGATTTAGTTTTATAAGTCTTATGCTTGTACGTATCGCTCAAAATTTCAAACGGCTGTATCTCAAGAACTAATCAACCAAATTGTAAAGCATTATACATGAAATAGGGGTAGAAAAGACTTAAGAATGTAATAGAATTAGAAAAAATTACCAATATAATGAAAATGTGTACAAATTATAAACTTGCTCATTTTGCTTTCTATGTATGAATTCCCTGAAATTTCAAACGGCTATATCTCAAGAACTATTCAACCAAATCTTAAAGAATTATATATGAAATAGAGGTAGAAAAGACTAAATAATACAACAGAATTAGAAATAACTTGATATCTCAAAATTCACGGAAGTTAGAGCAGTCACAGACATTTCTCAAAAAATTCAAAATTTTATAAAGAAAGAACCCCTTTACCGATCACCACCAAATTTAATACCAACTTTTCTTTAATATTACTCTTCATTAAAAAAAAATGAGCTTAATATCTTAAAATTTGCGGAAGTTAGAGCAATTACGGACATTTCTCAAATTTAAAATTTTATAAAAAATGAGCCCCTTTACCGATCATCGCTAAATTCAATACTGAACTCTCAAAGTCAACATTGATTTGACATTGCGCCAATTGTAAGACCCCACTTGTGCTACTATGCCGACCATTTTTTAATTTATAAAAAGGTTAAATTTAAAGTGAAAAAAGTGTGCAAATTAGAAACTTGCACATTGCTTTCTTATTACAGATCGCTACCATTGCTTCTATTTTATTTCGTTCATAAAGCTTTCTTTATGAAGAAGCCAAACTAATAAATACTAATAATTACGTATCAAATAAAATATAAGCTTTTTAAATTTTTATTAGTTATAATTTTTTAACGAAGCGTTTCCGGACCTATGTTTATAGGAACTTTTTTGTTCTAAATTTAATTTTCTATAAGACCTAGAAGTTTTATTGACCTAACCTGGAACCTGGAACATCCTGTATATACGAAGATTTAAATAAAAATTAACTTATTTAGCGTATGATGTATTAAGAGATGTAGTGATAAGGCCCACTGATACGAAAACAAAGAAAAATAAAAAATATTTTTGGAAGATATATACAAAAGATTAAAGGACCCCGCATAACGCTCATGGAAATTGGATTTCGGTGAAATTGGCTGAAACTTTGCAAATAAATAGTTTATGTAATGCTGATCAAAAGTTACAAGATGGGCAAGATTTACAATAATGAACCGTTTAGGCGCTATCAGCGTTCAAAAGTCAAAATAAAGTGTTATTTTAGTATATATTATTGTAGGACAATTGATTATAATGTATTATTCTGCAGAATCATAACTTATTCTTTTTATTAATATACAAAAATATGTATTTATGTAAAAACAAGTATATACATGGCATGTATGTACACACTTACATGAACTATAACCGCGCTGTCATACCTCGGCCGCACAGAAAAAAAGAAGTGTCAAATCAACACTGATATACTTGTATAGGTATATGCAAGAATATAAAATCTTGAAATGAGATTATATTGTTAAACGAAGACAACTTGCTGAATGAAGTTATTCATATAGTTAAACAAAGTTTTATATGGTTCAATTAAGACAAAAAAGTTGAAATAAGAAGTTGAAATTTTTATAAGAAGATTATATGGAGGGGTAAAAACCATAGTGGTGTAAGTCAAATTTTTAAAAATATTTTTGTGTGTGCATAGATTCAATTTGTACAATATATAAATTACATCTATGCACGCTAGAAAATATTTTTAAAAGTTTGATTTACACTACTATGGTTTTTACCCCTCCATATATTCTTACGTATATATACAAGAGCATATCAGTGTGTTGATTTGATGCTTCTTTTTTTTCTGTGCGCCAGCCGGGTTTTAGATAAGTGTATATATACATACATGTACATATTTTTGTATTAACAAAAAAAATAAATTGTGTGATTCTGCAAAATTATTACATTGTAATTTACTGTCCCACAATAATACTGAAATAATACCTTATTGTAACTTTTGAAGGCTGATAGAGCTTAAACGGTTCATTATTGTGAATCTTGCCCATTGTGATCAGCATCACATAAATTATTTATTTCCAAAGCTTTAGCCAATTTCCCGAAATTCAATTTCCATAAGAGTTGTGCGGGGTCTTTTCGCGCCATACTCGCCACACTTGCTTCCTCAAATACAAAATCGAGGAAATAATTCGATCTTCTAATTTGAAAATTGGGTAATTTTTCAGAATAGGGCTTTTTCCGAATTTTGATATTTTCTTGCGGTTTTCTTGGTAAAAACCTTTGTTGTGACTTCGACAGTGATAATCAATCGGGGGAGCCCGAAAAATATGCACCCTACCTATTTTTTTCCTATTTTAGTAAATCTGAAGGAAAGCTCACTCCTCTCCGATTTCGATGAAATAAGGCTCAATTAAAGCGTTTTTGCTCAAAATGACTGAAAGTATTTAATTGTTTAAAGCGCGTCATTAACCTATGTAGGTTAGTGACGCGCTTTAAAAGTATTTAATTATTTAAATATGTTTTATTCTATATATATATATATATATATATATATATATATATATGTAGGTCCGGAAGTATGTTCCGGGACTTTTATTTTTGATATCGGTATATTCCGGGACATTTGGCAGTTTCCAGGACTGTCCTGGAAAAAATTGATGTCCTACGGCAATTTTCGGGACAGTTTTTTGAATCTGATTACATATATATGCGTTATATTCCAGGACTGTACATTTCAAAAAACGTAAACAGTCCCGAAACATACCTCTGGACCTACACACACACACACACACATATATATATATATATATATATATAAACAAGCTTGTAAAGCACGCCATGAACCTATATGACCGTTTGTTATATGATTTTGTTCGTCGCGTAGTACATTCTTCGTCTTCCTTTCCTCCCGTTCCTACTCGGCTTCATGTAAACAACACAACTTCTATAAAGCAGGGCACACACATACGTGTGTATGCCCTGCTTTAACGAAAATCACAACTTCTATAAAGCAGGGCACACACATACGTGTGTATACCCTGCTTTAACGAAAATCACAACTTCTATAAAGCAGGGCACACACATACGTGTGTATGCCCTGCTTTAACGAAAATCACAACTTCTATAAAGCAGGGCACACACATACGTGTGTATGCCCTGCTTTAACGAAAATCACAACTTCTATAAAGCAGGGCATACACATACGTGTGCGTGAACCTCGGTTCGCGTGGAAAGTGTATGCGTGAACTATTTCGGGACTACCGCACCTTCCCTGAAAGCACGGGGGGGGGGGGGGGTGCGTGAACCTCGGTTCGCGTGGAAAGTGTATGCGTGAACTATTTCGGGGCTACCGCACCTCCCCCAAAAACAGGGGGGGGGGGTGTGCGTGAACCTCGGTTTGCGTGGAAAGTGTATGCGCCCTTAATCTAGACATTTATCAAAAATAAAGTAAAAATAGGTAAAAAAAATAGGTAGGGTGCATATTTTTTGGGCTCCCCCGATTGATTATTACTGTCGGAGTCACAACAAAGGTTTTTACCAAAAAAACCGCAAGAAAATATCAAAATTCGGAAAAAGCCCTATTCTGAAGAATTACCATAAAAAAATAATTATTATTTCAAAAATTATTTGTATTAAAACTACTGATTTGGAATTGTTTTTTCTTAATAATGTCATTAAATAATGAGATAACTAATTATATAATATCTCTATTTACATAATATCCCTAAATAAAATCCCAAATTAATCAGATTTAGTGTAATAATTAAAAATTATTTATATATTTTTTTAAATATTTTTATTGTTTTAATTTTGTGTTATGTGGGGGGCTTTGCCCCCCGCACCTCCCACCAGGGGCTTTGCCTCTGGACCCCGCATTACTCTATTTTTTCTTTCCATTTAACGATACGCGCGTATGAACTGTACGAATGGAACACCAAACGCACACACTCTACAGGCATTCAAAAATCAAACATTTTCGTAAAGATGTTGTGAAAAATATTGTGTGCACTTCGGGTCGAAAGCTTTTTCAGACTCTTCTAGATATTTATTTTATTTTTTTAGATAGGTGAATCTATCACTACTATTGAAAAAAAGTTTAGGTATATGGGCACAATTAAGTGCTAATTCAGTGCTAATTTATTACTCTGGTCCCGAATTTAGTGCTTCTATTCATTTGCAGGAAATTAATATCAAAAGTGCGGGTATTGTCCACGTTGCGCTAGCACTCTTCTCTTTAAAAACACGTATAGAATATCATTAAAAAAAAACGATATACCAGAATTTTATGCTAATTTTGTGCTTTAAAATACTGCAAAGAGATATCGAAAATATTAAATGATTATGAATGTACCGATACCATAGTTACCGTAATAGCAAAATGGTAAAATCTAACTATATGAATATAACATTAAACTGTTTCTCCAATTAAATACTCGGTAAAATACTTTATTTTGGAAATTATTGCGCAGGAAACGGCTGTGAAAATTATTGTAATTAAAATAATCTTGGAATTTAGTGCTCACTATTTAACTTAACAAAAAATTGATTGACATTTAAGTTAAATAAATAAGTTAATTGAAGCAATATATTCGGAATCAGACTTTTTAAGAGCACTAAATTCTAGGATTATTTTAATACCAAAATCGCTACAGCAACTAATTTGTATAATATACAATACTTATGTACTCTTGTATCTTTGTGCGTTTTCAATCATTTTCAAAGCTGTTTTATGAGCAATAAATTCAACAATAAAGTATTTTACGAGTATTTGATTGGAGACATAGTTTAATGTTACATTCATATGGTTAACTTTTTATTTTTGACCGTTTTGCTCTTATGCAGTTACGGTACATTTATAATCGTTCAATACTTTTGATGCTTTTTTGATATATCCAATTTTTCTTTACGGTATTCTATACGTGTTTTTCAGAAGTGGGGGTGCTAGCATAACGTGAAGGCAACATCCCCACTTTTTATATTATTATACGATATTTTCTGCGAATGGATAGGAGTATTACATTCGGGAATAAAACAATAAATTAGTTCTAAATTAGCACTTAATTGTGCCATATATTCGAACTTTTTTTAAATGGTGAGAGTGTTAGGTTTACAGAGGTTACTAATTAGTAAAAACTAAATAAAAATTTTGTTTTTTGAGATTGGTAAAATTAAATTATACATTATGCACTAGTGCATTACGATGTTTTTGGTATTACGCGCTTTATTATTAATTATGTGATACAATTCCTCTGAAAAGGAAAACACGAAAAGAAACCGAAGTATATTGTACTGAGAAATACGGGTCATAGCGTTACTGAATAAGCAACCGACCGACCGAGCGATCGTGTCGCTGCTTGCTCTTTACAACCAAGCGTTCAGCAAATTACGTAAGACCAGAAACGAGAGCTCATTTAAATGCCGGCTCACTGACGATAACTAATAATACACCGTATTTTTTTTTGGCGGGATGAATACTAATTTTTTGACTGAGAAATTTTTGACCATACAGGATCTTAAATTAAAGTCGAATTTTGTTTTGAAATTGTAAAATAATTATATTAACGGGATAATAATGAGAGCAATAATAAATAACATTTGTTATGATACAAATTGTAACAGTAAATAATAACATTAGAGAGAAGTTATATAAATGTAGTATAATGTAAACGTGTGTTATTTAATACACATATATAAAAAGAAATTGAAATAAATTATGTAATATAAAAATTTAATATTAATTAACTCATAAATATATGTTAACAAGCTTTATAACAAAAATATACATATAATGTATACAAATTTAACAGAAAACTATAATTGTTAATTAATAAAGAATTTAAAAAGTTACAAGGAAATATAATTATTTATTAATATTTAAATATTTTCCGACATTTCAATTTGTACAAAAATGGTATTATTTGATTGCTAAATAAAATAGATTTATAAATATGAATTTATAATTTCATTGATGATAAATTAAGAAATAAAAATGACATTTTTTTTAATTTTTAAAAGTTAATATTAATTCTATGTTAATTTTTTACAAAGAGGAGAGGGGATTGTAAAATTAATAATAAATTCTGTTTATCTATTATAATAGTTAGTGTTATGTGATATAATGTGCATCGCATCATATGCTTTTTTCACGACATCTTATGCACGTATGCATTTACGTACGCACGGATCTTTTGTAAACGTCGAGTTTATTACAAGCGACTATATGACAAGCGGGGAGCAGGCGTTATCATCGCACAATTGCGAATTAACTTTGGAACACGATAGAGCGTTTGCCAAGCGTCATCGTTTTTTTAATGCCGAAATATTTTGCTTTCTTTTCTTTCTATAACTTGGTCATATTTTGTTTGACGTGCGTTTTATTTTATTATATTTAGATACATAATATATTCATATTTCGAAATTGATATTTATTTTTTTTTTACAATTATTCAAATGTGTAATGAAAGGAAGCGAATAATAATATTTTTACATTTGCAATTTTGCAAAATTAAATGCGTCTACAAAATGCAAGAATTTTTTAAAATAATTTTTTTTGTTTTTTTTTACAACAATTAATTCCTTTTATTATTGTATTTTATTTTCTTTTTATTATGTATAAAAATTAATCAAATCATTATGTATCAAGGTAAAGTCATCGAAAAGTGAATACTTTACGAGATATTTTATATTTTACATTAAAAATATTATGACAAAATTTAAAATATTAGGAAATTCTTAATGAAAGAGAGCTTTATTATAATGTTTTAAACGTCTCGACGATCTAGAACTTTATATTTGAAGGAAAAAATTATTTTATTTAAAAAATTAGTTACTTTCTTCAAAACGACATCTACGATATGACTCACATTAAGATCGTGTCCCCTTTCAAACTGAACAACTTTCGTCTGAAACGTTTTTCCGTATTTTCCATATTTTTCGAGATATTTGCTTAGGGCATTTAAAATGATACATTCTGTATATTACCTATATTTAAAAAATAATGTATTTAAAAAAATACAAAATTAATTTAGAGAAATAAAAATTAGAAATAAAATTTCTTGGTAAGAAAACTCTTAAGAATAAAAAAAATAAAAGCAACGTTGAGAAATATTTACATAGAGAAGTAACAAAGATACAATGGATGTTGTCATAGGGGAGAGTGGAGCACAATGTGTCACGGGGCACTGTGAGCCACATTAGATTTTCTCAGAGGTTATTGATGCAAAAGTAAGTAATGAAATTTTTTGTAGTAGGCTGAGTTAAATTGAACTTTGAGACCTAAAGGAACTTCGATGACAGTTTGTGAATAATATTAAAAATAATAATAGATTTGGACCTCTGGAAAGTAAATTTTTCGCTTGTCGAAAAATGTCAAAAGCTAACCTCACTTTCCTAAAGCCTAGGTTTTCGGTCATAGTTGACAGTATAATTACCCGTGCGTCGCTCAGTGCCCATGTTTTCTTATTTGTAGTTCGAGAAATAATTGATTTTTACTATAAAATTGGTCTATTGCTAGTGGAGCACAATGTGTCACTAAATGCATTTTGTATGTCTTTCGTTTTTTGTTTCATTTTTTATACTTAACGTGAAAAACAAAATTATATTTTATACTTGAACCTCAATGTCGTGATAAGCATTTTAGGTATCTAATATGTGAAAAACGTCAAGAGATGACCCATTGCACCCCACCGGTGGGTTAAAGATTGATTATGTTGTAATCGTACTATGAATAATGCTGAAAGTACAGATTAATTGTATTATAACTGTAGGGAAGACCGGGGCGAAGTCGTCACTATTTTTTCGGTGCCGATTTTCAGTTTGATCGCTCATAAAATATTAGGAAATTAACGAAAATAAAAAAATTTTACTGGATTCGTCGGATTTTCACTGGAAAATCAACACTCTTTTTCTGTAAATTTTTATTCCCACTTCTGTTATAGAGTAAAATTAACACACTTTTTCTGTGTGTAAATTTTAACATATTTAATAAATACGTTTAAATTGTGTTTTTTTAACATATTTTTTAAATTATTTTAATAATTCTATATTTTAAATTTATTAAGTTTAATTAACATAGCAGGCATATGTTAAATCTACACATGTATGTGTTGATTATTTTACACAAAAATTTTAACAAGGATCTTTTTTAACAAAACTACATAAATTTTCCAAGGTGTAGTAATCAGCTAGCCTGGGCTAGATTAAAAATATATGGAAAAATTAATTTTTAATTTTTTTCATTGATTTATTAACTGTTGCATTTTTGCTAGATGAAGTTTTGCTGTAACAAAACTTCTCCTCTTCTAAAAAAGGCATGTCATCGATACTCGAATCTATCGAAATATTGTTGTCGCTTTTCCACGATGCCGACGATTGGTTCTCTTGTTGCGCTTACTTTATGAGCGGCTGTCATAGCATATTTTGACAGTTGTGTGGTTAATAGTGTAATGGTAACAGTGAAATATTAAAAATAAATAATAGCGCACGCGTAGCGCGCGTCTGTGATGTCTAGTTATATTAAATTTTGTTAGTTAAAATTTCCATTTACCGAAAGGATTCGAACTTGGTACTGCATGTCGTTGGGCACCGCTGATGAGTTAGACAGTCGTCACTACGCTATCGAGTATTAGTAATAATTAAGTTTTAAATTTTTCTTATGTGTTATAACGTAATATAAAATACGAACCTGCAATTATTTTTAAATTGCTAAACAATATTTAATACTTTAAATGCTCAATTACTGTCTATATAAATACGAATATGTTAAAAAATTAAAATTTAAACAATGTAAAAATATCATTTAGTAAAGATTGCCGAAAGATTTAATAATTCTTAAAATTACATTTCTAATATAATAGAATGATAATTGTTACGAAAAAACTATTTAAGAATGACAATTTTACTATTCGAATGCTAACAAATGTTTAATTAGTAGTGGCTACAGATAATGGCTGGCTAATTTGTTAAAAGTTTCCAGCGTTATCTATTCCAATATTTACAGTGCAGGGGCTAAAAAAGTACTAGACAGCGAAGAATTATTCATAAATTATAGCTAATACTAAGCTAGTTAATGGCTAGATAACATATCTAGCCTGCGTGATACAGCCATTAGCTGTAAAAACAGATTGGCTAGACCAATTTCCACTCGGATAATATCAAAAATAAATATATATGTGTACATGTCAAAATATTAAAATGCTACAAAACAAATTCTATATTATAAAAAGTAACTTTTATAAAGAGAATATTTTATTTCTACGTAGTGTCTTAATTTTTCTATAGTTTTCTTACTAGCATATTAGGTTTTATACGTTTTATTTTTATTTAATTAATGTTTACAATAAATTACATATGAATCACAGAGAATAGTTATTTGTGCAACAAGTGCTGTAAGATGAATAGGGTGTGCAAGTGCGTGGAAAGTGGTCTATCACGCACGCGTAGCGTGCGCAATTTCCATGCACGTGTTACATAAAAATATTTTTTTACATTCGTTATTTCTATTTGTTTGGCTTACATTTATTTTATGGAAATAATATTACTTTAAGTAAAACATTATTTTCTTGAATATACAAATTTTGTAGTTTTATTGCATTAAGGATGTTCTGGCGATACAATCTCTGCCAAAAGTTAGCTCTTAATAAAAAATTACTAAAATGAAGACTTTGCATGCATATATATATGTCAAACAACTCAAAATTTTTTATATGTTAGAAAGCATTACCATTAATAGTTTGAGTGTGGTTTTTTGTCATTTAAATAATTAGTATTGTATAAACAATTAAAAAATGAAAAAATTTAGCAAAAAGTTCTGAAACTTAAAATACAATATTAATGATGTATGTTTTACATATAAAAAAAGTTTTAGAAATATCTGACTGTTTTTATTTATACTTACCGCAAAAATGTCGATTCTCCATAAGGGATAATGTTAATTTTATCAACTAAATTTAAATAACTCTTAAATTGTTTAGTCACTTACAGAGTATTTTTAATTTAATTTAAAAGAAACATTTCGAACTTTTAGCCATTTCTCAATATATATTTGAAATACCTCCAATACATCCCTGGTAGAAATTTTGACTGGGCGCTTGCCTGGCACTGACCAGCGTTCCACACTGCCACTTCAGGAGCTGGCATGGCACGCTGGTAAGCGCCATCCGCGAAACGTCACGTTTTGCCCGCTAGCGCCACAGATTTGATGTGGTGCTGGCACGGCGCTAACATGGCGGCAATAAGGTACTATCATAATGCAGACATGGGGCTAGCGAGTTTTTAACGTGGCACGTGTATGGCGCTAACATGGCGGCAATAAGGTACTATCATAATGCAGACATGGGGCTAGCGAGTTTTTAACATGGCACGTGTATGGCGCTAACATGGCGCCAATAAGGTACAATTTCTAAATTCATATAATGCATTTATTTAAAGATTATTTATTAATTAGTTATTTTTAACAGACTGTCAATTGAACTAATAATCTATCTCATAAATTAGGAAACATGAAAATAAATATGTATTATACAATGACAAACGTGACTCTATATCAACGAGATAAAGGAAGTGGTATTAAGTTCAATAGGGAGATAAAATGACACCATTATAATTAAAAATAAAATACCTTAATATTTGGCAAATAATCACAGTCTTACATCAGCAGTTTTACATTTAATAATTTCATATGTTCCAGATAAAAACAAAAACTTTGTACTTCTTTTCACCTAACACTATAATGCCTTTATTCGCGAGTAGGACATCGCAGCGAAATTAAACGAACAAATATTCGCTGGTCTCCAGGTAGTCTTACACATCTTTGTTGCACTTGATTCGGTCTTTTCTATGTCCTTCCCAGTCTTTGCATTGGAAAGCGCTGCACTCAATGCCTTTACAAGACCATTCCTTGATACAGCTTCTCCTTTAAATTCTTTTTGAAGAAATATATCTAAAAATCCGAATATTTATAAAGATTTAACGTTCGGAGTCGGCGCTGCAATGACAGCAAAATCTCTCTCTCTCTCTCATTTCGAGAAAATATTAATTATATAATATAAAATATGTACCTTCTATACATGAGTAAAATGGTTCATCTTTCATTGTTTTCTTGCCAAGCATAGTTTTAGTAGCAGTATATGTGACTGCTATATCGCGCGTTACACAGATTTTTAAAATCGTTGTGATATTTTTTGTTAACGTTGAATTAAATTCAATATAACGATAAAGATGCTCACACTAAAAATATAATTAATTTTATTATTTTTAACGAAATAATATATATACCCTTTTTCAAATAATAATAAATTATTATGTTTTGTAAAATAAACTCACAAAATTGGTTCGAAATTCCCTATCTTTGTCTAATTTAATATTTATATGCCCAAATTCTTCGTTTGTTTTTGCAGGTAATATTATTTCATATTTTTTAAATATGTTATCTGCATCCACGTTGATAGATTTACTGGAACTGCCTTGGTTTATTGTTTGATTTTTTATGGTTTTAAAAATAATAAAACATATTTCTTAACTGTACTATTACATACAATACAATATTTGCTTCGATATTATTCGTGATGTATATGATTAATACCTTCTGATGTTATACCGCTAGTACTTGGTTTATTACATGTATCGTATTTTTCTTCTTCAAATAATGACAAATAATGGCGTTTAAATTTTTTCATCTGGCGATATTTTTGCGCTCGAAATTTTGATTTTAATTTTTTATTACTATCCATTGTCGTGTGAGGCTACAACTACGGGTGCATTCGGGGAGCACGCTATTAGCACAATTATCGTCCAAAACGGTTCGAGAAGACGCTTTGTGGCGCTGTGATATACGATGATGACGTCACTGTAAAGGCAGCGTGATGTCATCACTCGCGCTATTATTTTCGAGGTGAGGCACGAAATACTATTGGCGCTTAAGCTGCGTTCGGGGAGCTTGCTATCGCTGTCGCGCTATTGGCTCCTCTAACGAAGTTCATAGCGTTTGCGTTTATAGCGTTAATAGCGTCTCCCCGAATGCACCCTACATCTATTGTAATGTTTATCGTAAGCGGTCGTAAGCTCGTCGTAATCGCTATCGTAAGCTCGTCGTATGACTTGATTCAGCTTGAACTCTTTCCACAATTACGATGCTCGTCTGGCGTTGCAATTATAACCTAAAGTAACAACTAACATCTATCGTAACGCTTTGATCGTGGGAATTAATGAATAATAAAGACGACGACTTCATTGCTTACGATCACGATCAAAGCGTTACGATAGATGTAGTTGTAGCCTATCAGTTCTTCTACAACTGATTAGCGCCCAATTTAATTATTTATTATTTATTGCCAAACCAAATTATTTATTTACCATTTATTTATTATTATTTATTATCATTTATTATTATTTATTATTATTTATTATAATTTATTATCATTTATTATTATTTATTGCCAGATAAATTAGTAGAGCTCTGCCAGCCGAAGGACTCCGGCCGCGGCAGGTAAAGGATAAAATAATCCTGTCTCAATTTTAACGTACATGTTTTAATAAATTTCTAAAAATTAAGAAGTCGATCTAGAAGCCAAAGAGAAGAATCTCGACAGCACCTAACGTGGCGCAAGTGTGGATCGCATTAGAAACTCAGTCAAATCCAGACCTGCGCCCGTTCAATTTTATGTAAATGCCATATTAGGCGCGGACATGGCCCTGATATGGCTCTTTCTAGTTTTTAGGATAAGGCTGTGGCGTGGCAAACTTGCATGGCGCTGACAAGTGTCGTGGCGCTGGCAAGGCAATTTCTACCAGGGATCTTTAAAATCGTTATAACTCAGCAACTGTTTAGTGGGTTTGTTTTAACTTTTTTGTAGCACATCAGGAAGACTGAAAAAACAATCTCACAAATTTTTATCGACTTTTCACCGTTTTAAAGATATAACCAGAACATCCTTAAACCATATTGTTTAACAGAAAAAATATGATTGTTTGAAACAATATATTTTGATGAAATAATATTTTCTTTAATTACACTAAATATTACTCAATAAAATAAAACATTTCTTTGCATAAAAATGATATAAAATGTTTGATTGAAATAAGAGTGTTACTATTTACAATTAATTTATTGCTTGGTGGAATAACCATTATTAATAGTTGGATCTATGTAGTATATGTATATAACTAAACACAAATCACGTTCAATCACTCGGCGAGCAGTTAGGTGTTTCGTCCGGCTTGAACTAATATGGCTGTGCGGCAAGAGCGACGCGATAACCGAAATAGAGCATCTTACTGCTTTTTCAAAGAAGCCAAATTGGTTGTTTGTCGAGTGCGAACATAAAAGCCATTAAGCAAAGAAGTGCGAACGTGAAAAGTGTTTGAGAGTTTCTGACGGGGGTGGCCGACGTTTGTGGTGCAATCGCGCACTCACGCATATTTTCTCGTCGCGCATTGTTTCCGTATTTCGTTTAATCTGACTATCGACACTGACCGTGTCAGTCCCAGACAAGGGGATCAAGTGCCATAAGCTTTCCGCGCTTTGCTTTAGTTCAACTATTAGTAATGTGTATATAGGTACGCACGTCGTGCTCAAATCATCTTCAGTTTTTTCGAGTGCTGATATCGGAAAAGTAGTTTGGTTCGTTCGTAAAAAAAAAATAGTTTTTATTAAAATGTGGTTAAAAATGAGTGCCTTGAATAATATTGCTTTATTTTTACAAGCATGAGGCTTAAGGCCGGTTTACACACGCAATTATTAGTGGCGCCAACTGACTGGCATTCATTGGCGCCAGAACCAACTGGCAAACTCACAAGTGTTTACACAGTGATTGGCGTATAATATGGAAAATATTTAACATTTATTAAACACACAATAAATGACAACAACCATATAACTTCAAATTTTGAGGTTATATGCTTTGGCCAATAACCGCCAGTAAACGCCACATTACTAGCGCCAGTTTGCATCAAGTGTTTACACTTGCATTTTTACTGGCATTAGTCGACTGGCGCGGCCTGGCGCCACCAATCATTGCGTGTGAAAACCGGCCTTTATATACCGCATACCACTAGTACAATACTTTGACTGAAATAATAAAATGGTTTGATATAGCAAAAGTATAATTCCAGTAAAATAGTACAATACTTTGACCGAAATAATAAAATTGTTTAAGTTAAAAACACATTCAATTTTTTTGAGAAAATATTTACCTTAAGGTATTCCTTTCACGGAGGAGCGTATTTTGTAGGCGCTTAAGCAGGGCCTCAGCAAACTCTTGTATATTGCATTAAACTTATATAAAATCAAGTTATAATTGATTATTATGTTTAATTGTAAGAAAAAAGTGAAAATATTATGTGTATTTAGAAATTTTTCATTTTTTGGTAAATTTTACTGTTAGAACAATATGGCAATGCTGCGCTTTTCAGGGCGCCGATTGTAAAATGTGAAGTTGATAACAAAAGTGTCAATGTCAGTGTCAATTTCATCAATCAAAGAATATTGACATTTTCTTTTTATCAAAGAGATATTTTATAATAATAATGTGTGATAAGAAACATAACAAGTGAGGAGTAATGTGGGCAAAAATAAGGGACAATTTGTGAAAATAAAAGTTGATAATAAACCGTACATTATGAACTGAAGTGTGACATGAGCGCACAGCTTGCAGCGCCAGCGTTGCCAAATAATTCCTTGAAAGTCGCCATAAAAAATATTTATCTATAAACCACATTTCAAGTCAATTTTTAACATAAATATTTTGTTTAAATATTCGGTGACTCTGTATTTTTATCGGCACTATCAAAAGTATAGAGTTTAGCGAATATGTAGCACAGTTAATATTTAATATCTTAAATCTTAAGGTAAACAAATTATCATTGAAATGTAGAAAATAGACTTTTTCGATAACGTCACATATAAAATATCGAATTTTCAAAGTTATAATTCTTCTTTATATGTTCGGTAATGTGGTTTAATTTTTTTCTAGCGTAAAGATATGCATTTTAACTTTCTCGTACCAAAAAATCAGTTAATTCTTAAGACTTTGGTGTCATGAAAGGAATACCTTAAGGTAAAGATATTTTATGAAAAGTCAAACAATTGCATTTTGTAGTTTGAACATTGGTTTGGTTGGGGTATTCCAATGCGTAAATTTCTTTAGATTTAAGAAAATTTGTTATATTTTAAGAAACATCTCTGTGTACAATTCTACTAAATGCATGTATATGTACAAAACAGGTGCAAGATTTATCCGATAACCATTGGAGTAAGATCTTGAAACGTATTAATTTTTTTATGTGTTAGTATAAGATAAGATCAATTATGAATATAATCGAAGATAAAGACCTAACTTTGTTAAGAAAATATCTTTATCAGTGATCACTGATACGTATTCCGTTGTATACCCTGTATACACTGAAAAGGTAACTCTGCATTTGTATTACATGTTGGTTCTCGACGCTTGAATCCATTGCACGTTATTCATGTAAGTCGAACTTACTAACTTGCAAATCTTAGCATCACTCTGAGAGTTTAACCAATATTTAACGAGCATTTTTGAGGTCATCCCAAATTGACGATATTTCAATATAGCATTCTCGCTCTTCTTCCTCTTCTCCTATCTTTCTTTTTTCTTTTTCTTCTTTCTTTTTCTACAGCGACAAAAGTCGCTGAGCTCGTTGAGTCACATTCTCTAGATTTTGCTCTCCTTATCCTCCGTTATTTTTCGCTGAGCAATTACGATGCGCGAGGTCGAATCGAAAGGAGAGTGATGAAGGAGCGGGGAAGGGGGAAGCGAGAATCAAGAGTAGGGATGATGCGGGACCAAAGGGAGGGCGAGAGAAAAAAATGTCCCCGTCTCGTGAGTGTGAGAGCGCACGAGAGCAGTTCTCGGAGTGGAGGAACCAAACCGCGCCACATCGCGGCGGTTATTATCGATCTTGGGGCATCGTTACACTTCGCGTCCGGCCGTGCGCTTACGGGATCCGTACAAGTGTGACGACGACGGTTGTGTGATGGTGAGAGAGGCACAGCCGCCACCGCCACCATCACCGCCACCATCGTCGCCGCCACTGCCATCACCGTGTCGGTTACATCGATTGTCCTCGACGAGTAATATGTTGTCGCGCAATACGAATCTTCAATGTAATAACAGCCTATCTAACCGGCCGGTACATCAGGCGTCACAAGTTCCTCACAATCAGTGTACCTATATATCAGAAAGGCACTTCTTGAGCCAACGTGCCGTATCTGTGTGTGTGTGTGTGTGTGTGTACATACATACATATATATATACATACATATATATGTATGTATGTATGTATATAATGTATATGTATATATATGTATATATGTACATACCGGGTGTCTCAGACCACACGTACACCCCTTTTTTTCAAAAACGAAGCATTTTAGAGAAAAATGTTTTAGACAAAAATTGTATGGTTTTGAGGGAACATAAGATGGTGTCATTGGTTTGATCTTGAGTGGCATCGTTAAGGTCAGGTCAAGGACACCTTCAGTTTCTTAAATGGAACTCCCTATTTTTTATTGCATATTCTTATAGCTTATGTCGAGAACTTTCTAAACACTATAATTAAGTAATTTTTTTTATTAAGTACTTTTTGAGTTATAAGGCTTGAAAGTTACAGTATTGTGACATAATATTTTGTTAAGTATTTATAATTCAAATTCTTTACTTTATATTTTTACAATACGCAAACAATACGAATCAATTAATGTAAAGAAAACGCAATTTTCTTAAAGAAAAATTTGTGTAACTGCTTATTGCATATTCATTATTTTCTTAGCTTCACACGATTCGGGGTGCTTGATTTGCGTGAGTCCCCTTGCCTCTCACGATTCGGGGATGATGCAGATGTGTATGAAGTTAGCATATCAATTGTCAGCAGATAAAAAAAAAACGAGTTCTCTTTGCATACAACCGAGTTCTATAGTTCCTGTTAATTTTTAACAATAGTTTTGGTCATTAAATATAAATAAACGAAAGTTGAGAAATGATATGCTAACTTCCCGCGAAGTTAGCATATCATATAATTTTTTCAGAATGAATTTTATAGTTTTTGACGAGTTCTATAGTTCTGTAACATAGTTCTGACCATTAACTATTTCTAAATAATTATTAACAATTATTATTAGCATATCACTCGTACTAGAGTGATATGCTATGCTTCTGCGATAAGTTCTCGGCTCGTTCGAAATTTTAAACAATAGTTCTGAACTCTCTGACGATAGTTCCGTACAGTTCTGACCACTGGCTACCTTTAAATAATTATTAACAATTATTATAACAAACCAATAAATAACTAGTCCAGACCCGAATCTGTTTCAGTAGTTCCAGTTTCGCATCGTTTTATGTTCTTCATGTGGATTGCGAAAAGAGCTACGTCGTAACTGTACGGTCAGAACTGTACGGAACTATCATCAGGGAGTTTAGAACTATTGTTTAAAATCTCGAACGAGTCGAGAACTAGTCGCAGATGCATAGCATATCACTCTAGTACGAGTGATATGCTGATAATAATTTTTAATAATTATTTAAAGGTAGCCAGTGGTCAGAACTGTACGGAACTATCGTCAGGGAGTTCAGAACTATTGTTTAAAATTTTGAACGAGCCGAGAACTTGTCGCAGAAGCATAGCATATCACTCTAGTACGAGTGATATGCTGATAATAATTGTTAATAATTATTTGAAGGTAGCCAGTGGTCAGAACTGTACGGAACTATCGTCAGGGAGTTTAGAACTATTGTTTAAAATCTCGAACGAGCCGAGAACTTATCGCAGAAGCATAGCATATCATTCTAGTACGAGTGATATGCTGATAATAATTGTTAATAATTATTTAGAGATAGTTAATGGTCAGAACTATGTTACAGAACTATAGAACTCGTCAAGAACTATAAAATTCATTCTGAAAAAATTATATGATACGCTAACTTCGCGGGAAGTTAGCTTATCATTTTTCAACTTTCGTTTATTTATATTTAATAACCAGAACTATTGTTAAAAATTATCAGGAACTATAGAACTCGGTTGTATGCAAAGAGAACTCTACTTTTTTTTTTGATATGTTGACAATTGATATGCTAACTTCATACAATTTGACACGCAGTAGGTACATACTGTGTGTTTATGTTTGTTCAAGCGATGTGTTTAAACAGAGCACCATTTTCTGCAATGCAAGCAACTACTATTTTGTAAGCTATTGGTTGCTCGAATAAAAGCTCCTCTTATGAGGTAGCTTGTATTTTATTCGATGCATAATTATTAGTATTTATTAGTTTGGCTTCCTCATAGAGGTTTTATGAGCGAAATAAAATAGGAGCAATGGTAGCGATCTGTAATGAGGAGGAATTTATATGTATATAATTTGCACACTTTTTTTAAATTTAAATTTAATTTTTTTATGAATTGATAGAGGGTTAGCTTAGTAGCACAAGTGGGGTTTTACAATTGACGCAATGTTAAATCGAGGTTGACTTTAGGAGTTCAGGCTACATGGTCCATATATGGACTTTGCATATGGACCTTTTATCGCGTATAAAGTTGAATCTAATCAACCAAATCTTAAAGAAATATACATAAAATAGAGGTAGAAAAGACTGAAGAATATAATAGAATTATAAATAGTCCGATATCTTAAAATTGGCGGAAGTTAGAGCAACCACGAACATTTCTCAAAAATTTCAAAATTTTATAAAGAAAAAACCTTTTTACCGATTATCGCCAAATTAAATACCAACTTTTTTTTAATGATACTCTATATAAAAAATTACATGTATAACTTATAATGTAACTTTTTAAGCAAAAATTGGTAACTCCTTCACCGATCCTCGCCAAATTTAATACCTTCCTTAAATGATATTTTATCCTTCAAATAACTTACACATTTTTTAAGAAGAAATCGGTAACCCTTTCACCGATTCTTGCACAATTTAAAACAATCTTTCTTTAATGATACTCTATATAAAATTACATTTTATACACTTTTTAAGCAGAAATTGGTAATCTCTTCACCGATTCTCGTCAAATTCAATAACAATCTTCCTTTAATGATACTCTATCTATCAAATAACTTAGGGTAGACCGAGGCGAATCGGATCAATATAAGTTTTAAGACAGTTTTTGTTAGTGTTTTGTTTCAAACGAGCTGTTTTATCGTGCTAATTAGTAATCCGATTTGCCTCGATTTACCCTATACATTTTTTAAGCAGAAATTGGTAATCTTCACCAATCTTCGTCAGATTCAAAACAACCTTCTTTTAATGATACTCTCTATATATAAGATTATATGTATAACTTGTACATTTTTTAGGCAAAAATTGGTAATCCCTTTATCGATCATTGCCAAAATTCACCAACCTACCTTTGATGATACTATCCATAAAAAAAAAAACTAAGTTCGATATCTCAAAATTTGCGGTAATTAGAGTAATCACGTAGATTTTTTAAAAGAGAAATTAGTAACCCCTTTTTTTATTAGCAATTTTTTTAATTCTATTATATTCTTTAGTTTTTTCTACCTTTATTTCATATATAATTCTTTAAGATTTAGTTAATCAGTTCTTAAGTTATAGAAATTTCGGTAAATTTGGCAACACGTACACACATACGGACATTTTTTTTTAAATTACGATTTTTTGACGTTTTAGAACATTCTTAACACATTGGCATCGGAAACTAAAAAACAATTTTTTTTTGCCTTTTTCTACCCTTATTTCATGTATAATTCTTTAAAATTTAGTTGATTAGACCTAGCTTTATATGCGATCAATGGGTCCATATACGAAGTTTATGAAAACAAAGCTTCCTCTATGAGGAAGAAAAATAGTTCATACTGAGCAATGATACAATAAACATTTATTCAATTGATAGCTAACAATAAGTAATCAAGTGCACATCGTATATATACTGATATATACTGTAACTGATATATACCATGATGAAGACAACAAAGTTATTTTACGCTCTTTATCTTTAATCGAGAGCATGTCTGTTTGAGCAGTTTTTTTTTTTTTAATACTTAAGAAGCGCATTTTTTTTATTTTATATCTAATAGTATACCTAGTTCAAATATTTCATTTTATGAAAGAATGGAAAAAATCACTGTATATAGATGCGTGTGTCGAAAAGTGCTTATTTAGTGATTTTTTTTTTAAATTACGATGCTTATTGATTGGTAGACAGGCTGTTGCTTATTGAGATTGAATTCAAAATCGGTGGTGAAAGTCGTCGAAAATTCTTTGGCACGTAAATGCAAACATGAACGAATGATAAGAGTACTGACGATTGTGAAAAGATGTAAGTAGAGGTGAAGGTGGAGGAGAAAGAAGAGAAGGTTAAAATCGCGTCATAGTATAGTAGTATGGTCGAATAGTTGGGTCAGGTCAGTTTGCTAGCTTACGTAAAAGAGACTAAGTATCGTGGTAAAGGAGAGGAGTGTGGACAACAGGAAATGTTATAAGATATAGAAAGAGAAAGAATGGCGGGGATTGGAGGAGAAAAAGAGAAAGAGACATGGCGCCGAGACAAGCCGGCTAGATGGTGAAGAAGAGGTGGGGGCACCTGTTACAACGTTCGAGCGTTTCTCCCTCCTCACCGATGATTTCTTCCTTTCCCCGTGCCGCCTCTCAATCCGATCGGCCAGCGTTGTCACGCGGCTATATTCGAACGGCTTTTGTATATCGCGCGAGTGTTCGATTTATTGGTGCCATATTTTTTGTCGGAAATTGAAATAATTAAAAAAATTATAAACAGCAAAAATGTATATTTTAAAAGATAGTTATTGAAGAGATATTGCCTAAGATATTTATTAAGTATCTTAGCTGATAAACTCGTGTAGATTCAGTTTTTATTACCTCTTTTAAGCTAGCAGGACCAAATGGGCAGAATCAAACCGGACCTATCGGAATATTTAGTACTTTTTTTGTACTAATTTGTACCACTAGTAACAATTTTGTACCTCGTGCCATTTCGGAGAAAATCGTGTCACTGCTACCTTAGAATTAAGCTAGAAAGACCACAAGAAAAAAAAATAAAAGGATTTTAAATACAGAAATTTGAAGGACTGAATTTGTACTAATTTGTACCATACAAATGAACTTAATATATTTATCCCTTCTGCTTCAAACAGCCCCTAATAGAACTCAGTCCTCTTAGTCTCAAGAGTAAAGTACTCTTTCTAATCAGCAGAATCAATTGCTACTTGTAAACTCTATTCAGTATAATTTGTACTACGAAATTATAACGTTTCAGATTTTGTACTCCAGCCGTTTGAAAAAAAACTACCCCCGATACCTAACAGTCTCAAGAGTAAAGTACTCTTTCTTATCAGCAGAATCAATCGCTAGTTGTAGATTTGATTTAGGATAATTTGTACCGTGAAAATATAAAGTTTCAGATTTTGTACTCTAGCCGTTTGATAAAAAACTACCCCCGATACCTAACAGTCTCAAGAGTAAAGTACTTTTTCTCATCAGCAGAATCAATCACTAATTGTAGACTCGATTCAGGATAATTTGTACCGCAAAAATATAAAGTTTCAGATTTTGTACCCCAGCCGTTTGATAAAAAACTACCCCCGATACCTAACAGTCTCAAGAGTAAAGTACTCTTTCTCATCAGCAGAATCAATCGGTAGTTATAGACTCGATTTAGGATAATTTGTACTGCAAAAATATAAAGTTTCAGATTTTGTACCCCAGCCGTTTGATAAAAAACTACCTTTGATCCCTAACAGTCTCAAGAGTAGAGTACTCTTTCTTATCAGCAGAATCAATCACTACTCGTAGAATCGATTATGGATAATTTGTACCGCGAAAATATAAAGTCTCAGATTTTGTACTCCAGCTGTTTGTCGGAAAACTATCCTCGATTCCTAACAGTCTCAAGAGTATAGTACCTTTGGTCGCGAACAGAATCAATCGCTATTTGCGTACTGGATGCGAAATAATTTATACCATTGAAATATAAAATATATAGTTATTTTGTACCAGTGCCGTTTTTTTTTAAATTATTTAGTAATAAATTAAAATCTGATTTTTGTTACGATTTAACATATAAAAAGATATCGAAGTAAACTGTACGTATTTGCATGTATACGAGTGTGTGCGCGTATATGTGCATGAAACGGAAAACCTCATATCGTTGTACAGTTAACCAGTACGTCAATTTTTCAATAAAATTATAAGTGTGTGTGAAGCTAGCGTCTCATTTTGCGGAAACTCACAAATTATTGAGAGTTCTGACTTCCTTTTCAATAGTTCTAGAGTTCCTGCTAGTTTAAACAAATAGTTCTGGCTTTTAAAGCCAAAAAACGCGTCAGTACAAACTGAGACGCTAGGTTCACGCAGCGTCTCACTTTGTCCTACACAAGTTCCACTACTGTATCTCATCAGATTTTGCGAGATCTATAGTTCTATAACAGTTCTATAAAGAGTTCTGCCATATAAAAGCAAAAAAATTAATTATAAAGTACTAAAAAAAATTACCATGTAACGAGTATACCGAGTTGAGACGCCAGTTGAAATCTCGGAGTTCCGATTAATGTAAAATATTTTTCGAGTAGTTCTGAGCATATTGAAGCATTTCTTAAAAAGTTCCGAGCGTTAGAATATTTGTGTTATATTTTAAAAAATTAATATTAACCGAAAAGTAATCATGACGGAAAACGATGAAACGCTAAGCGAAATCTCGGAGTTCCGGTTTATATAAAAGATTTTTCAAGTAGTTCTGAACATATAGAAGCATTTTCCAAAGAGTTCCGGGCGTTGGCAATGTTGTAAAATTTTTAAATAAATTAATAACGCTTGAAAGTCAGGAATTTATCGAAAATAGGTGAGACGCTGGCCGTATTTCGACAGTTCTGCGAGTTTTATTATAATTTTCGTACAGTTCTGAACGTGTTCTAACGTTTTCTAAAGAGTTCTGGCGATAAACATTATTTAATCATTTTTTAAATAATTTTTATCGCCCGAGAAAGACGCATTTACGGGTATATGGGTGAGACGCTGTAGGAAATCTCGGAGTTCTGGCTTATATAAAATATTTTTCGAATAGTTCTGAACATATAAAAGCAATTTCTAAAGAGTTCCGGGCGTCGGCAATGTTGTTCAATTTTTAAATAAATTAATAACGCTCGAAAGTCAGGAATTTATCGAAAATAGGTGAGACGCTGGCCGTATTTCGACAGTTCTGCGAGTTTTATTATAATTTTCGTACAGTTCTGAACGTGTTCTAACGTTTTCTAAAGAGTTCTGGCGATAAACATTATTTAATCATTTTTTAAATAATTTTTATCGCCCGAGAAAGACGCATTTACGGGTATATGGGTGAGACGCTGTAGAAAATCTCGGAGTTCTGGCTTATATAAAATATTTTTTGAATAGTTCTGAACATATAAAAGCAATTTCTAAAAAGTTCCGGGCGTCGGCAATGTTGTTAAATTTTTAAATAAATTAATAACGCTCGAAAGTCAGGAATTTATCAAAAATAGGTGAGACGCTGGCCGTATTTCGACAGTTCTGCGAGTTTTATTATAATTTTCGTACAGTTCTGAACGTATTCTAACGTTTTCTAAAGAGTTCTGGCGATAAACATTATTTAATCATTTTTTAAATAATTTTTATCGCCCGAGAAAGACGCATTTACGGGTATATGGGTGAGACGCTGTAGAAAATCTCGGAGTTCTGGCTTATATAAAATATTTTTCGAATAGTTCTGAACATATAAAAGCAATTTCTAAAGAGTTCCGGGCGTTGGCAATGTTGTAAAATTTTTAAATAAATTAATAACGCTCGAAAGTCAGGAATTCATCGAAAATAGGTGAGACGCTGGCCGTATTTCGACAGTTCTGCGAATTTTATTATAATTTTCGTACAGTTCTGAACGTGTTCAAACGTTTTCTAAAGAGTTCTGGCGATAAACATTATTTAATCATTTTTTAAATAATTTTTATCGCCCGAGAAAGACGCATTTACGGGTATATGGGTGAGACGCTGTAGGAAATCTCGGAGTTCTGGCTTATATAAAATATTTTTCGAATAGTTCTGAACATATAAAAGCAATTTCTAAAGAGTTCCGGGCGTCGGCAATGTTGTTAAATTTTTAAATAAATTAATAACGCTCGAAAGTCAGGAATTTATCGAAAATAGGTGAGACGCTGGCCGTATTTCGACAGTTCTGCGAGTTTTATTATAATTTTCGTACAGTTCTGAACGTGTTCTAACGTTTTCTAAAGAGTTCTGGCGATAAACATTATTTAATCATTTTTTAAATAATTTTTATCGCCCGAGAAAGACGCATTTACGGGTATATGGGTGAGACGCTGTAGAAAATCTCGGAGTTCTGGCTTATATAAAATATTTTTCGAATAGTTCTGAACATATAAAAGCAATTTCTAAAGAGTTCCGGGCGTTGGCAATGTTGTAAAATTTTTAAATAAATTAATAACGCTCGAAAGTCAGGAATTCATCGAAAATAGGTGAGACGCTGGCCGTATTTCGACAGTTCTGCGAATTTTATTATAATTTTCGTACAGTTCTGAACGTGTTCTAACGTTTTCTAAAAAGTTCTGGCGATAAACATTATTTAATCATTTTTTAAATAATTTTTATCGCCCGAGAAAGACGCATTTACGGGTATATGGGTGAGACGCTGTAGAAAATCTCGGAGTTCTGGCTTATATAAAATATTTTTCGAATAGTTCTGAACATATAAAAGCAATTTCTAAAGAGTTCCGGGCGTTGGCAATGTTGTAAAATTTTTAAATAAATTAATAACGCTCGAAAGTCAGGAATTCATCGAAAATAGGTGAGACGCTGGCCGTATTTCGACAGTTCTGTGAGTTTTATTATAATTTTCGTACAGTTCTGAACGTGTTCTAACGTTTTCTAAAGAGTTCTGGCGATAAACATTATTTAATCATTTTTTAAGTAATTTTTATCGCCCGAGAAAGACGCATTTACGGGTATATGGGTGAGACGCTGTAGAAAATCTCGGAGTTCTGGCTTATATAAAATATTTTTCGAATAGTTCTGAACATATAAAAGCAATTTCTAAAAAGTTCCGGGCGTCGGCAATGTTGTTAAATTTTTAAATAAATTAATAACGCTCGAAAGTCAGGAATTTATCAAAAATAGGTGAGACGCTGGCCGTATTTCGACAGTTCTGCGAGTTTTATTATAATTTTCGTACAGTTCTGACGTATTCTAACGTTTTCTAAAGAGTTTCTGGCGATAAACATTATTATCATTTTTAAATAATTTTATCGCCCGAAAAGACGCATTTACGGGTATATGGGTGAGACGCTGTAGAAAATCTCGGAGTTCTGGCTTATATAAATATTTTCGAATAGTTCTGAACATATAAAAGCAATTTCTAAAGAGTTCCGGGCGTTGGCAATGTTGTAAAATTTTTTAAATAATTAATAACGCTCGAAAGTCAGGAATTCATCGAAATAGGTGAGACGGGCTGGCCGTATTTCGACAGTTCTGCGAATTTTTATAATTTTCTACTTCTGAAGTGTTTCTACGTTTTCTAAAATTTGGCGAAACATTTTTAACTTTTTTAAAAAAATTTTTTTCGCCCGAGAAAAACCATTTACGGTAATGGGGAGCCTGAGGAATCTCGAGTTCTGGTTATATAAAAATTTTTTGAAAAATTTTTAACATTAAAACAATTTCTAAAGAGTTCCGGGCGTCCAAGTTGTTAAATTTTTAAAAAAATTAATAACGCCGAAATCGGAATTTTTCGAAAAAGGTGAGACCTGGCCGTATTTTCGCAGTTCTCGGTTTTATTATAATTTTTGTACGTTCTAACGTGTTAAAAATTTTTTAAAGAGTTCTGGGTAAACATTATTTAATCATTTTTTAAATATTTTTACGCCCAAAAAGCGCTTTTGGGTTGGTGAACGCTGTAAAAATCTCGGAGTTCGGTTAAAAAATTTTTCAAAAAGTTCTGAAAAATTAAAAAAAATTTTAAGAGTTTGGGCGTTTTGGAAGTGAAAAAAATTTTTAATAAATTATAAAACCCGAAGTCAGGATTCAATCGAAAATAGGTGAACGCTGGCCCCATTCGCTTTTGCGAATTTTTTTTTAATTTTTGTACGTTTGAACGGGGCAACGCAAAAAGCTGGCGAAAAAATTTAAACTTTTTAAAAACGCCCGGAAAGACGCAACGGGGGGGGGGGGAGACGTAGGAAAAAGGGGGGGGGCAAAAAACAAAATTCGGGAAAAAAGCAAAAGAGCGGGGTTGGGGGGGCCACCACACACACACCCCACACAAAACAAACAAAACCCCCACAACACACCACACACAAACCCAAAACACCCCCCCACACACACACACCCCACACACAAACCCACACACACCACACACACCCCACACAAACACAACCACACAACCACACAAAACACACACACACACAAAAAAAACACACCCCAAACCCCACCCCAAAACACCCACACCCACCCCAACCACACACACACACACACACACACCCACCCCCACACCCCCACACACACACACACACACCCCACCCAAAAACCACAAAACACACACAACACCACAACACACACCACACACCCACACAAAACACACACACAACACAACAAAACCCCCACACACACACACACACACAAAAACCCCCACCACAAAAACAAAACACACCACACACCAACCACAAACCCCCACCACACACCACACCACCCCCCCCACACCCCACCCAAAACACACACACACACACAAACCACACAACACACAAAACCCCACACACACACCCCAAACAACACACAAACCAAAAACACACACAACCCACAAAAACACCCACACACACACACACACACACCCCCCAAAACACACAAAAACACAACACACACACAACACACCACACACAAACCACCCCCCACAAACACAACACACACACCCAAACACACACACACACCACCACACACACACACACACACCAAAACACACACCACCCCACACACACACACACCACACACCACAACACACACCCCACACCACACACACAACACAACCCCACACAAACAACACACACCCCCCCCACCCCCCCCACACCAAAATTATAACAGTTAATAAATTTGGGAATGTAAAAACATTTTGACTTTTTTAATTTTTGCAAATTAATTTTAAAAGTAAACCATGTATAAAGTGTAACACTTTTCTTTGAAAAAATTTTAAAGGCTTTATAAAAAAAATTTTTTAATAAAAAAAAAAATTTTTTATAACTTTTAAAAATTAATTAAAACCAAGATACCCTAGAATCTTGAGAAATAACGTAGGAAATTCACACATATTATTAGGAAGTTTGTAATGTTAAACCATTAATAACAAAAAAAGGTGTTAGAAGAAATTCGCTTTTAGACAAATAGCTGTGTAGTGTCCGGGAATTTTAATGTTTTGTGTTACTATTGGTTTCTTATGGGATACTACTCCAATTAATTTGTACTTGATCCTATTTAATGGATTTGTAGAAATTTTGCTAATGTCTGTCATCTTTACTTGACTGACTGATGTACTGACTGTGTATATATCGAAAATAATAATATCTCCTGGAAAAAAAACGAATAATATTATTTTGTGCTATTAGATAATTTTTCTGAAATGGACGAAGAGAGAATTATTTTTATATTTTTTTGCAATAAAGTCGGAGCATAAAATCTTGTAAAAAGTTAAAAGTAAAGATTATTTTTGATGGCTTAGACTAGACATAAAGTATGCTGCTGTAATTATTTGTTTAATTTACGCTCAATAATGAGTTGGATATTTTAAATCACTTGCCTGTTTCAGATAGCTTTGTTTTTTCAAATCCAGTATAGCGTTTTGTGCAACAAGGATGTTCTCCTTCTAAGAGTACGCTTTGTTTAACAGTGTCATCAAAATTTGTACAACTTGTAATTTTTGCTTCTTCAATTTGAATTACAGGAAACTTTTTGGATTGTGGCGGACAACCAAGATTGCAATGGGACGTCTCTTTAAAACTGGGGCTTTCTTTAAATAAGATGCCAGCTCAATAGCCTACGTTTGTCTCACAATTGATATATTTACATCCACCGACATCAGATGTCGGGAAATGATCTAGAAGTATTTGTGCACGCATTTTGTAAACATTTTGACTAATTCCATTTTTTATGGTATAGTCAATTAATTTAAAAAATAAATTTGTTTCTACTTTTTCTTCCATGTTTTGCAAAATATGATGTAGGGGAGAGTAGGCACCCTTGAACCACGTTTTTTAAAATCACATTAAAAATGATTTTTAATAACTTTATTATAATATAAATGAGATTATTCGATGTTTAATATAATAAACTTTGTTTGTAAATGATTTAATAAGTATATTTTCAGAAATATTTTGCAAAAATAATGATATTTCGAAATGCTGCGTTTTTCACAGTGGACCAAAAGCGTGGGGTCGATTGAGCCATAGCGTAGGGTACACTGTGACATGTAATGTAAAAGGTAGGGTATTCTGTGACACATAAAAGAGATCTAATTGAAAACTGAAAACAAAGCCTCACAGCGACTCAATTACATGTGATCTGTAACTAAAGGGTGAAAAAAAGACAAAATAAGCGTAGTTTTGTAAGCGTGGCACAGAGGATCTCATCAACCTGCGTCACATTGGACCCCACTGAACATCGATATAACCTCACTTTAATAGAGATCAACGAATATTACCTCATAGCGACTCGATTACATGTGATCTGTAACTAAAGGGTGAAAAAAAGAGAGAATAAAAGTGTGGAGATGATTATCGATAGAAATTATTTCATTTTATAGGAAAAAGTGTAGTTCTGTAAGCGTGGCACAGAGGACCCCATCAACTTGCGTCACATTGGACCCCACTGAACATTGGTATTATTTATCATAAATATTTCAGATACAAAACAATTAAACGTTTTTGTACGCACTTTGGTATTGAACCTAGATCCCGACGAACGTCTTATGGATTTTTTTTTAACTGTAGAATCCTTAGAAATTCATACATATCAAAAAGTTATGACAAGTAAAAATTTACTCTGCAAGGCTCCAATTACATATCTGCCTTTAACTAAGGTATATATGTTTATTTTGGCATAATTTTTTGATGGAAGTTATATGTTTTGAAAACGAAAGTTTTCATACCCACCGTCACTATTTTGCAGAACGTTAATACAGAAAACTCGCACTGTCACATTGGACCCCGTGGCTCAAGGTCCCACTCTCCCCTAAGTCATGTCCTGCTGCAAATAATATTTGGAAAATACTGTCAAACGCGCAAGTATTAGCGACAGTATAATTGTTATTGTGAATTTTTAATGCCTTTAATGAGATATTATTACCATTTTTTATAATAGGTACTCTTGCAGCTTTTTTACATTTTAGGGCATCTATTATTTTATGCGGATTTTTTCCAAGATATAACGCATCACGTTTTCTTGATCCTGTTCCTGTCCGAATCCACACCAATTCTCTACTTCGCGACTTGCCAAAATGTTTCATCATTATTGGTACCATCTGCCGATCCAAAAGAGATATTGTCAACTTTATGTATAAATAAATCTAATGATGATATTAATTTAATGTTAGATTCAAATAATTCAGATATTAATTTAATGTTAGATTCAAATAATTCATGTCCTGCATGTAAGAATGATGATAAACCATCAGGTGCGCATGTTTGCCATTTATGTAAAAAGTATGTACACGCGTTACCTCAATGCTCTTTACCATTCGGAGATGTTGAAGAGGGATATGGTCAACCATGCGTATGTATTGAATGTAAAGATAACGTACCAAACATAAAAGACATTTTGGCAAGTCGCGAAGTAGAAAATTGGCGTGGATTCGGACAGGAACAGGTGAAATCAAGGAAACGTGATGCGTTATATCTTGGAAAAAATCCGCATAAAATAATAGATGCCCTAAAATGTAAAAAAACTGCAAGAGTACCTATTATGAAAAATGGTAATAATATCTCATTAAAAGCATTAAAAATTCACAATAACAATTATACTGTCGCTAATACTTGCGCGTTTGACAATATTTTCCAAATATTATTTGCAGCAGAACATGACTTACATCATATTTTGCAATACATGGAAGAAAAAGTAGAAACAAATTTATTTTTTAAATTAATTGACCATACCATAAAAAATGGAATTAGTCAAAATGTTTACAAAATGCGTGCACAAATACTTCTAGATCATTTCCCGACATCTGATGTCGGTGGATGTAAATATATCAATTGTGAGACAAACGTAGGCTATTTGGCTGGCATCTTATTTAAAAAAAGCCCCAGTTTTAAAGAGACGTCCCAGTGCAATCTTGGTTGTCCGCCACGATCCAAAAAGTTTCCTGTAATTCAAATTGAAGAAGCAAAAATTACAAGTTGTACAAATTTTGATGACATTGTTAAACAAAGCGTACTCTTAGAAGGAGAACATCCTTGATGCACAAAACGCTGTACTGGATTTGAAAAAACAAAGCTATCTGAAACAGGCAAGTGATTTAAAATATCCAACTCATTATTGAGCGTAAATTAAACAAATAATTACAGCAGCATACTGTATGTCTAGTCTAAGCCATCAAAAATAATCTTTACTTTTAACTTTTTACAAGATTTTATGCTTCGACTTTATTGCAAAAAAATATAAAAATAATTCTCTCTTTGTCTATTTCAGAAAAATTATCTAATAGCACAAAATAATATTATTCGTTTTTTTTTCCAAGAGATATTATTTTCGATATATACACAGTCAGTACATCAGTCAGTCAAGTAAAGATGACAGACATTAGCAAAATTTCTACAAATCCATTAAATAGGATCAAGTACAAATTAATTGGAGTAGTATCCCATAAGAAACCAATAGTAACACGAAACATTAAAATTCCCGGACACTACACAGCTATTTGTCTAAGAGCGAATTTTTTCTAACATTTTTTTTTGTTATTAATGGTTTAACATTACAAACTTCCTAATAATATGTGTGAATTTCCTACGTTATTTCTCAAGATTCTAGGGTATCTTAGGTTTATAAGTATATTTATATTAAGTTATAAATATTTTTATAAAGTATTATAAAAACTTTATATTTATAAAGCCTTATAAACAATTTATGTTCATAAAGAAACTGTGTTACACTTATATACATGTCGTTTACTTTTAACAAGTATAATTTGCAATGAATATAAATATGTCAAACTGTTTTTACATTCCCATAATCATTAACTGTTACAATTTTATTGAAAAATTGACGTACTGGTTAACTGTACAACGATATGAGGTTTTCCGTTTCATGCACTTATACGCGCACACACTCGTATACACGCAAATACGTACAGTTTACTTCGATATTTTTTTATATGTTGAATTGTAACAAAAATCAGATTTTAATTTATTACTAAATAATTAAAAAGAAACGGCACTGGTACAAAATAACTATATATTTTATATTTCAATGGTATATATTATTTCGCATCCAGTACGCAAATAGCGATTGATTCTGTTCGCGACCAAAGGTACTATACTCTTGAGACTGTTAGGAATCGAAGATAGTTTTCCGACAAACGGCTGGGGTACAAAATCTGAAACTTTATATTTTTGCGGTACAAATTATACTAAATAGAGTCTACAAGTAGCGATTGATTCTGCTGATTAGAAAGAGTACTTTACTCTTGAGATTATTAGGTATCGGGGGTAGTTTTTTATCAAACGGCTGGGGTACAATATCTGAAACTTTATATTTTCGCGGTACAAATTATCCTAAATCGAGTCTACAACTAGCGATTGATTCTGCTGATGAGAAAGAGTACTTTATTCTTGAGACTGTTAGGTATCGGGGGTAGTTTTTTATCAAACGGTTGGGGTCCAAAATCTGAAACGTTATATTTTTGTAGTAGAAATTATACTGAATAGAGTCTACAAGTAGCGATTGATTCTGCTGATTAGAAAGAGTACTTTACTCTTGAGACTAAGAGGACTGAGTTCTATTAGGGGCTGTTTTTGAAGCAGAAGGGATGAATATATTAAGTTTATTTGTATGGTAAAAATTAGTACAAATTTAGTCCTTCAAATTTCTGTATTTAAAATTCTTTTTTTATTTTTTTTTCTTGTGGTTTTTTTAGCTTTACTTTAAGGTAGCAGCGACACGATTTTCTCCAAAACGGCACGAGGTACAAAATTGTTATTAGTGGTACAAATTAGTACAAAAAAAGTACTAAATATTCCGATAGGTCCGGTTTGATTCTGCCCATTTGATCCTGCTAGCTTAAAAGAGGTGTTTTTATTCGTGTAGATTTAGTGTTTATGTTTAGAAGAGAATTTTTCCTGTTAGTTATGTAGAAGTGTTATCTGCTTATTATCTGGTTAAATATTTATGATCAGTATTGATATTGTGATTAAATTTCATCGATTAGATTTTTATTTTAATGGAATAGTTTACGCTATCTTATTTGAAAATTATGAAGAAATATGGAATTGTAATTGTAAGGAATATTACGCATTGCAATGTTACAAAGTATATACTCTTTAGAGACGAATTGATTTTTATATGGTGGCAAAATGCAAAATAGTGGTTATATATTGAGTACCTACTTATTACAACTTAGAAGACGGTATGAGATTTTCTATGAAGATAAATGGGTTTTATGAGTATAAAGTACAAAGTGTAGGTAAGTAATATTGCAAATTATTAATTTTTAATTTCTTTAAAAATACGAGAAAGTTGCGTAGTTTTCTTAAAGTTTTGCAAGGAAAATGTGATATTGCAGTGTTATTAATTAGCAGAGGGAAAGGAGGGAAAAGGAGAGAAAGGTAGAGAGGGAAAACAGAAGCGTAATCGTCCACGCGCAATCGGGATTATGGAAAATCGATTGCAGCGCTACTTCTGCGTGGCCGAGTGAAAGAAGAGATAGAATAAATGTCCGCCTTTGCGTCACTCATGCGAAAGAGATTTTTTGGCAAGGAGGGTCACTCTGAAAAGTTACAATATTTAAATTAATATATATCTCGTAACTATTTTTGACCACAATTTTGAATCATTGTTAAAAAATAAATGTAAAAAATAAGTTTATAAGAATTTAAGAATATTAGAAATTGTGAGAAAATGAAATTAAATAAAATAAATAAGAATTATTGTTGTCGAAACGTCGAATTAATGTAACACTACGATATTAAACGTCAGTTTGGTCAAATAATTACTTTGTTATTGTTTTTACATTTCGATATTTTTGGAAGCAATTTAAATTCATGTAATAAGAACATATTTGATAGTGAATCGTTCATTAAGGTAACAGAATTGAATGGATAAATAGCAGTTGAAAGTCCGACAAAGTTTACAAAGTTCTACGCATATCGTGTTAGCAAAAATAATTGACGGAGCATGTTATTAACATGAAAAAAAGTCATCTGTATATTTTGATACTCATACATTTTTCATTTTTTTATTATAATATATTTTTATCTTTTTTTGAATTTTTTATAGAACGAGAATATTTTAAACAAACGTGATTTTGGCAATGAGAGTGTTATCAGTGCGTAATATCAGAATCTTGATTTATTTTAAATTTAAAAAAATTACAAATATTTTGTATGTTTCGGCTCCACATATCGAGCCATCCTCAGCAGTATACAAAAATAAAGTTGCTCACGTTCTCCATCGTACCAAAAGTATGTTTCCAAATTAGGAAGTCAGAAAACCATAAGAACTAAATGATCGTTATCTGTGAAGTAGTTGAAATTTTTTGATTGATGAGAACAAAAACTTTTTTTAAACTCACCAGATAGAACACTTTAGTTTTTTATAATGAATTATCTTCTGCTTATGTATACAATTTCTGTATGTAAGATTTTTATATATGTATAGATTTTTATTTGAAAATTTTTAATAATGATATATGCAAATTTCATTATTTTTACTCTTATATTTGTTTTTTAAGCCGGTATTTTCCGAGAACATAATAGTGGTTTCTCAGTCAGAGTTATAGTGAAGCCTCACTACCGTGAAAATTCTGTAATTGTGCAAATTTTAAAGTTTGAATTAGCAGTCGATCACAAAATATCGACAAATTAGATTTCTCTATTCAAAATTTTGAATTCAATGATTTCTTTTAGACGTTTCTTTTTAAATTCTGTTACTCTTTGTATAAGTATATATGTACGTGTCCATTACTATACAGAGTCGTTTTGTATAATTTGCATAATCTCCCTCTCGAAGCGACGAGGAATGACGACGCCACGCGTTCTTGTTCACGGGTTGTCACACGAAGAAAGCTAAATAGTGGCCGCGGAGAATACGGAGAATACAGAAATCACACACTATAGCATTTATAGCGTAATACTTTCTTATGATCTATAACTTACAAATTTATTTCTTCCATAATTTATTATTAATTTTGGAACTGTGATATCTAAAAATTTTCGAATATTAATTTACTATATCTTTCAACGGATTCGTGTCCCGATTGCTTTTTGTGCAATTTTATATTTCTTATTTTGGTTATTATTTTGAATGTCGTCAAACCATATTTTATGTAATGATAATTATTATAAGGGTGATTCAAAAATACTTATACAAATTTTAGGAGTTCTCCACACTTAAACAAGAAAAAAAGTCATATACACATAGGTCCGGAAATGCCTGAGTTATAATTGAAAGATTATATTTCAGATTTACATGTTTCCTTGATCTAAATCTATTAGATTTTTGTTTCTGTGGGGACACTTAAAAACCCTAGTTTATGCAACTGAAATTACAAATGAGAAGAGACGTTTTATCAATGCATAGATGCCTGCAAAACCATCCGCAACTGTCATTGGATCTGTCATTTTTGAACATATGTATATACAAGGTAGACAAAATAAAGCATGACAAATTTTTATCTCCAAAAATATCAGAGAAAAATATTTCAAACAAAAGTTGTTCGGTTTGAAGGGGGACACATGGTTCCGATGCGAGTCAAGTCGTCCTTTTCAAGAAATTTTAAAGGCGACTAATTTCTTAAATAAAACTTGATTTTTTCTTTGAGATAAAAGTTGAAGATCTCGTCGAGACGTTTTCAAAGCATTATAATAAAGCTCTCTTTTGTTTAGAATTTTCTGAGATATTTACTATATATTTTGTTATAATATTTTTAATATAAAATATGAAATAACTCGTAAAGTATTCACTTTTTTATGACTTTATCTTCATACTTTTATACGTAGAATAATGAAAGGAAACGAATAAAAATATTAATTTTTATCTTTGCAATTTTCCAAAATTGAATGCGTCTATAAAATGCAATCGAATTTTTTAAAATAATTAGAAGAGGATTTTTCTTTTGTTTTTTTTTTACAACAATCGATTTCTTTCATTATTCTACGTATAAAAGTATGAATGTAAAATCATCGAAAAGTGAATACTTCACGAGATAGTTCATATTGCGTATTAAAAATATTATAACAAAATATAAAATATCTCAAGAAATTCTTAACAGAAGAGAGCTTTATTATAATGCTTTGAAAACGTTTCGACAAGATCTACAACTTTTATCTCAAGGAAAAAATCAAGTTTCAATTGAAGTTAGTCGTCTTTAAAATTTCTTGAAAAAAAAAATGACATCTATCACATGACTCACATCGGAATTATGTGTTTCCCTTTAAACCAAATAACTTTTGTTTGAAACATTTTTCTCTAGAAACAATATTTTTGGAAATAAAAGTTAGTTACGCTTTATTTTGTCCACTTTGTTTGACATTTTTCCTTATTGTTTATATGTGGAAAACTCATTCTCAAAGTAAGTACAAGTATTTCTGAATCATTCTATATTAATCTTGAAAAGATAAAATTTGACAAGTTCGCCTCTCTTGCGATATTCATGTTTAATCAATTTAATAATCTATGACAAATCTAATATCAGTATCAGAATATCTTTGTGCATCTCATGAATAAGGTAATACGGTAGAACCATGTTGTAATTTTATCGTATTGCATCTCATAAGTTTCTCCGTAAAACGTGACGACAAAGATAAATGACGAGCCCTTTACAAAGAAAACCAAATAATGGCACAAAGTACAGAATATCACACTCTATGAACCTAACACCTAACGCGGTCTTAAAATTCTTATTGTTTCATTAGAGATTCTCGCACAAAAACTACCGTAATATAGGAATTAAAGCAAATAACGCTCCACGAACTTCATAAGCTTTATTCTTATCATATTTCATAAACTCTCTCTTAGATATATTTTTTATTAATGTAATATTAACATAACATCTTACTTTTATCATTTCTCTAGAGATCTTTTTGCCTAAGATTTATTTTTGATCAATCAAAGTATCTTTTATTTAGCAATGAAATTACATCGAGAAATTTTTAGTTCTCTATAGCGCACCGTATAACCTCCGTCCTCGTAAAACAAGAAGAAACATATCACAGAAAAGCTAAAATAAAAATTTTATGATATACGGCTGTAGTAGGAGGAGAGAAGAGTCAAGAATTTTTGGTGTGTATAATAATCGCAGGTCTTGAATCAGCTTAGAAATATTGCCACGGATCCTTTTCTCGTAATCGTCATCGTTGTTGCTATCGCCGTTGTCATCGTCGTCGCCGCTGCCACTACTGCGATGCAGTCGATCCGAAGGTGAAGTACACCGAGGATAATGGGAGTAGCGCATCGCTATTGTAAACAGACTCGAAGAGGCGAGCGAGCGAGCAAGCGGCTATCTGGGATTTAGTTCGGCGAAAAGGGAAGGGGAGAAGGTAATGCTCGGTGAAGTCGCGACGGGACCGGCGGGGGTAGAGACGCTGACGAGAGCGGGATGAGGCGAGTTGTGATGGCGATGGCACGGAGGAGGGACGTGTCGCGTTGAACGGCGGAAGGGGGAAGTTGCCGAGACATCGATCGGGTCTCGCGGCCATTGCTTGTGCCACACTCTTCCTTCCCTTCCCTCACTCTCTCATTCTATCTCTCTCTCTCTCTCTTGCTTCGCTTTTTCGACGGCGCTGCTACTTTACTAGAAGTCAAGATGCCGTATCTCTCGGCACACTGCGAGACCAGGAGGAAACTCTCCGTGAAACTACTCAGGCCAGCCGCTTGCGCGCTTTACGCACTTGTGCTAACCCGCCGCGGCTATGTGTGCGCGCGCACGCGTGCCTCATGGATGTATTGTATGTACAGGGTGTCAGAAAATTACCAAATGTTGAGAGAGAAGAAAGTATAAGAAAAGAATAAGAAAATGGCATATTCGCAGATCGTCTGGCAGAAGAAATGAATTTTACGTCACTAAAGGTTTGTTCAATTAAATGTATTATGACCTTAAAATCATCTTTTTAGTAATCTCTATTAGAATGTTTTCCAGGAACAACGGTATCACGAAAAGAAGTAGAAAGTTTCTAAGAAACAAATTCTCTTATTAATATTCAGACATTCTGAAAATTGTTAAAAAGGGTATTTTAATCTTTTTTTTTTTCAACATTTTTCAATACATTAAATATTAATATCAATCATTTAGACAGATTAATTAAGATTCTCTCTTATTGTGATTCTTTAGTATTGCAATTGTGTTTAAACGTAATTTAAAGATTTGTAAAAGGAATGTTCTTTTTTTGTTATAGCTTCTTCAGCCAATTTGGACATAGCTTTTCATCAGCAAAATTATTTTAAAAAATCCCGATTTGTTACATATTTTCGTGATAGTTCTTTAACACGTTGCATTTTTTACAGAGTTTGAACAATAAATTATATTATTGTTACTACTATAAATAATTATAAATACGAGAGTCGGTACGAAAGTAATGCTTCCTAATATTTTTCTTTCGAATATGGCATAGAAAATTTGGTAATTATGCAGTATAGGGGACCACCCTCCGATGACCTTGACCTTGACATATGTTGTCAAGGTCACCCTTCTGAGTGACCTTCAGAAGGTTTTAGCCCTCGGTCATTGTTCGTTAAAAAGTTATTAACAAAAAAAGTTTGGAAAATATAGCAGCTATTTTGAGTATTGGAAGGCATAAATAACTAATATATACTATAGTTATAGTTAGTTATAGTAATATATACTATAGTTATAGTTATAGAAGTTGTGATTTTCTTTAAAGCAGGGCACACACACGTATATATTAATTATTTATGCCTTTCAATACTCAAAATAGCTGCTATATTTTCCAAACTGTTTTTGTTAATAACTTTTTAACGAATAGCGAGCGACGGCTAAAACCTACTGAAGGTCACTCGGGGTTATGACCTTGACAACATATATCAAGGTCATTAAAATCGGTGAGGTCGCCAAATTTTTTTTGTTAATAACTTTTTAATAAAAAACGAGCGACGGCTAAAACCTTCTGAAGGTCACTCAGAAGGGTGACTTTGACAACATATGTCAAGGTCAAGGTCATCGGAGGGTGGTCCCCTATACTGTATAATTACCGAAAATTTTACGTTTCAATGAGTTGTTATTTGAAGTCTCTAGTTGTGTTATGTTGAGTGGTATTGTAATCATTTATGAGTGTGTCACACGAGCATGGTGTCATTCGAACTGGTGTGTATTTCAGATGTGCGTAACAGACACGTGGTGGTTGAATTTTTTACCGTAGAAGAAATGAGTTATATTAAAATTCATTCGTATTTCATAAATGGTGTTATCATAAACATTTTTGAGACGCGAATAAATTTTAATGGAAAAACCAACTCAGCGAACGATTAGTAATTGTTTAAAATAATTGGACCTTGCCCTCTTAATTCTTTCCTGGATTCAAGTGTAGAAACCAATCGTAATTAAGAATCATTGAGCTACTTTCTCCTTGCTGAACGCAGCCATTGGAACTCACTTTTTTCACGGTAAGAAAATCAACCACTTACCGTTCTTGTCTGTTACGCACATCTGAAATACACACAAATTCGAATTGTTCGTGTGACACACTCACGTAAATGATCACAATACCACTCAACATAACGCAATTAGAGACTTCAAATAACAACTCATTAAACCGCAAAATTTTCTAGGCGCCAGATTCAAAAGAAAAAAATATTAGGAGGCATTACTTTCGTACCGACCCTCGTAAAATGAGCCTGTATTCTTTATCGAAATTAATTGATATTTAGATATATTAAAAATAATTAATATTTTAGTAAGTTGAGCGCTAAGTTTACATAAGTTTACATAATTTTTAATATTATATATTTTTGTGACTCTATATATATAAGTTCTTTATATTAAAATGTTATTAAAATAAAATATGGAATTGACTGAAATGTACGATTTTGTTATTTATTCCTTTCTTAAATTTTAATTGATCAGAAGTTGTTTATTGTTAATTTTCAATTACTCGGAAGTACATTTAAGTAGAAGTTATTTTCTAAATTATTCGAAAGATCTGTAGTGAATAGTAGTTTAATATGTTATATCCACACACACCAGAGAGAACGGATTTTGGATTTAGTAATCGTATTTGTTTGATTGAAATTTCTTTCATTGAAACAACATACATATGCCGAGACGAAATAATATTTTTTTGAATGAATAAATTTGTGTTTTTATTCAAGAAAACTATTATTTAACGGAAAAGACACTATTATTTTTGAAGTAATATCTCTTAAACAAATAATATATTATGTGGTTACAATACATGTAATAAGCGTTTTCACCGCTAGGCGGTTGCTAAACTCGTAAGTCAAATTTGACCAGAGACCGTATATAAGGCCCCACGGTGAAAGCGTCTATCACTCGCAGTTGTACACATCATTGGAATCCATCACACCGGTCACTCGAGTGATGGAGATATGACAATTATTTATTATTTATTTATTTATATACGTAGCAGTCAACCGATTACTACATATATCATATATAAATAAATAAATAATAAATAAATGTTTAAGACATTTTTTATAAAGCATTGATATTTAAATAAAACAATAGTATAATTAAATATATATACTAGATTTTTCGCCCGCGCTTCGCGAGGGCTCAAAATCTATTCCCCTCTCCCCAAACTCACTCATTAATTAGGAGCATCTTTGATATTCGTTCTCCTCAAACTCTAACCTACATCTTCGAATTATTTTTTGAAAAATACAAAATAATAGATAATATTATAGATGCAGATTAGCATATTGTCAAATATTTAAAAAATGTAATACCTTATATTAAAGCCTTTAAATTTAATTTTTGCTCGCGCCTCGCGCGTTTTCACTCTACGTTGACCCGCCATTATTAACTTTTTTTTCATTTTCCTTTCTTTTATTTTCTCTTCGAAATCATCAAAAAATTAGAAAAATTTTGGCACCGGTTTCAAGAAAATCAATTTATTAAAGAAAAATTATCTATTAATAAAAAATTAAACATTCTCTAAAAATTAAAAAATTTTTGACACGACTTCTATTTCATATATAATTCTTTAAGATTTGGTCAATTAATTTCTGAAAAATTGGAAAAAATTTTGTAACTGGTTTTTAAAAAAATCGGTAACGAAAAATTATACACTGTATAGCAATCCCCGGGAAATTTTATCTCGATTTCATATGTAATTCTTTAAGATTCGATCAATTAAATCCCGAAAAAATTTTGTAACCGGTTTCCCAAAAGATCGGTAACGAAAAATTATACATTTTATAACAAACCCCAGGAAATTCTACCTTTATTTTATATACAATTCTTTGAAATTTGATCAATTAACTCCTGAGAAATTTGAAAAATTTCATAACCGGTTTTCACAAAAATCGGTAACGAAAAATTATCTATAAAAATTATCCATAAAAAAAAATTCAGCTTGATATCAAAATTTACGGAAATTGGAGCAGAAATTGGAAACCCCTTTATTATTAGCAATTTTTTTATAAACTCATCGTAGTCATCCTCATTAGAAAATTTTGAAACCGGTTTCCAAAAAATCAATTATGAAAAATTATACACATCTTTGCCATCCACAAAAAATTAGAAAAATTTGGGCATTGTTTTTAAGAAAGTAACAAAAAATTATCTCTAAAAAAATTCAGCTAATATAACTCGAAATTTGAGGAAATTAGAACAATCACGTTTTTTTAAACAAAAATCGGAAACCCCTTTAGAAAAATTGGAAAAACTTCGTAACCGGTTTCAAGAAAATCAATTCATTAATGAAAAATTATCCATTATTAAAAAATTAAACTTATCCAAAAATTAAAAAAATTTTGACACGACTTATTTCATATATAATTCTTTAAGATTTGGTCAATTAATTCTCGAAAAAATTGGAAAAATTTTGTAACCGGTTTCCAAAAAGATCGGTAACGAAAAATTATACATTTTATAGCACTCTCCGGAAAATTCGACCCCTGTTTCATATATAAATCTTTTATATTCGGTCAATTATTTTCCGAAAAATTAGAAAAATAAAAAAAAATCGGTTTCTAGAAAATCTGTAACGAAAAACTATACACTTTATGGCACTTCCTGGGAAATTCTACCCCTATTATACTAATATATAAGTACCGTCTGTCTGTATGTCTGTCTGTCTGACCGCGAACTACTCATTCGTTAGTGGACCGAATTTTTACTAAAAGTATATGAAATAGAGATAGAATTTCCCGGGAGTGCCATAAAGTGTATAGTTTTTCGTTGCCAATTTTTTGGAAACCGGTTTCTTTAATTTTTCCAATTTTTTGGGAAATAATTGACCGAATCTCATTCGTTAGTGGACCGAATTTTTATCAAAAGTATATGAAATAGGGGTAGAATTTTCCGGGGAGTGCCATGGTGTGTATAGTTTTTTGTTACCAATTTATTTGAAAACCGGTTCAGAAATTTTTCCAATTTTTTGAGGATGGGTTTAACCACTGGAAACCAGCTTGAATCTATATATATAAGTACCGTTTGTTAGTGGACAAACTACTCATTTGTTAGTGGACGGAATTTTTACCAAAAGTGTATGAAATAGGGGTAGAATTTTTCCGGGGAGTGCCATGATGTGTATAGTTTTTTGTTACCGATTTTCTGGAAACCGGTTTTGTTTCCTCATAGAGAGTTTTGTTTTCATAAATTTCGTATATGAACCTTTGATTGCGTATAAAGTTTGGTTTAATCAACCAAATTTAAATGAATTATATATGAAATAGGAGTAGAAGAAACCAAAGAAAAGATTGGTTTGAAGTTTTTGATGCTAATATGTTCAGTGTTCTAAAACGTCGAAATATTGCATTAAAAAAATGTCCGCGCGCGTGCGTGCGTGCGTGCGTGCGTGCGTGCGTGCGTGCGTGCGTGCGTGCGTGCGTGTGCGTGTTTGTATGTGTGTGTGTCTGTGTGTGTACTTTGAAACTTAACAAGGCCAATACACTTGTCGCGCTTTCTCCGCGAATGACTAGCGCGAGAGCCGGTGCATCTTTGCAAATTAACAACTGCATTGTTCTTTGCTAGTGCGATGACACTTGATCCGTAACACTGCCTATTATGAATCGGGATAACTTACAATGTGAAACTTTTTTTGCTTTTTCTGAAAAGAGTAAAAGAAGAATGATAAAATATAACACAACAGGCGTAATAAAATAAAGAAAAAAATATATAATGTGAATAACGGAATAAAAGAACGTTTTAATATTTTATTTGCGTAATTGGATTTTTAAAGCAAAATGACAAATAATGAAAATAATGAGACTTAAACAACAAAAATAATTAGAAGTATAAATAATAACAAATAAATATATAAGTTAAACAGAAAATTATTTTATTTGATTGCTGTCTTTGTAACAAATTTCACATATTATGCGAAATCTCTGTTGCCATAAATATTTACTTCACGTTTTGTATATTTATCCATTCTTTTTGTTTTTTACTTTTTTAATATCTCATTGGTCTCGTGGAAAATACATGACCCGATTGAGTGCTAATTACATTCGGTCTCAGTGGATATTTTTCGACGTATATTATCGATTTTCCATAATTTATTTTTGACTTTGTATTATTGTATGACTTTTGTATGACTTTTGTATTATTCTTATTATTCGTATACTGTTTACATCATACTTAAATAATTTGTCTACATAATATTCATTAATTTTTTTAAATAATATTTTTTAAAATTTTTTCTTATCTAATTAATTTTCGTTATATCCGCGAAAAATTATTATGACAGAGCAATGTCAATAGAAGATGTTTGCAACGTATTTGACGCGCAAGCATTTTTGTGTGCGATAATATTAGCTTACTGTCGAAGAATGTCGTGGCAACGAGATCATTCGCCAAAACAAATCGCAAGAATTACACAAGCTTAATAAAACAGCAATTTTATGCGAAGAAAAGACTGCTGCAATTACGTTATTCTAATATGACCAGAAATACGAATGTTGTAAAATTTAATTTCCGTAACAATTTGCGATTCTGTGTTCTCTGCATCCAAAAATGTAAATTTTACTTATTATATAACATCCTATATATAATATGGAAACGTGATTGATATGTTTGACTCTACAATCATATCCTATTTGTTATACTATCACATCTATTATTTTTACGGTGGTAATTATACATATATCTTTTTATTGTATAATAATTTTTTATTAATATTTTTATTGATAATATGGTGAATAAACTGTAGAGAAAATACTAATCAAAAATTGTATATACCATCGGTAGACAAATGGCATTTTCTCGAAGTAAGTTAACTCTCAATTAGCAGACTTTGGTTGGGCCATCTCAGATGCCACACTAGTGCGATTTGAGATTTTGACAATTGTTAACTGTCGTATCTCAGTCATTTTTAATAAAAATTTATGTAAAATTTCGGGTAGACTTCCGAAAACGGCCACCCTCCGATTTCGATGAAACTTTGTGAAAAGCTTCGTTTTGGGTCAAAATGAAAGCTTTTAAAAGGAATTTTGGCGACTCCTATGATAAAGCCCTTTTTTTAGATAAAATGATAAAAAATATAGGAAAATCTTCGTAATTTTACAGGATGTTATAAATTGAATATATACTGTTTGTATTTAATGATTTAATGTTTTTATTATATACTTACAGCAGAATACATAAATAATATGCTTAGTAATATATTACACTTTCCACGCGAACCGAGGTTCACGCACACCCCCCCGTGCTTTCGGGGTAGGTGCGGTAGTCCCGAAATAGTTCACGCATACACTTTCCACGCGAACCGAGGTTCACGCGCACCCCCCCTGTGCTTTCGGAGAAGGTGCGGTAGTACCTAAATAGTTCACGCATACACTTTCCACGCGAACCGAGGTTCACGCACACCCCCCCCCCGTGCTTTCGGGGGAGGTGCGGCAGTACCGAAATAGTTCACGCATACACTTTCCACGCGAACCGAGGTTCACGCACACCCCCCCCCCCGTGCTTTCGGAGGAGGTGCGGTAGTACCGAAATAGTTCACGCATACACTTTCCACGCGAACCGAGGTTCACGCACACCCCCCCGTGCTTTCGGGGGAGGTGCGGTAGTCCCGAAATAGTTCACGTATACACTTTCCACGCGAACCGAGGTTTACGCACACCCACCGTGCTTTCGGGGGAGGTGCGGTAGTACCGAAATAGTTCACGCATACACTTTCCATGCGAACCGAGGTTCACGCACACCCCCCCTCCCCGTGCTTTCGGGGGAGGTGCGGTAGTACCGAAATAGTTCACGCATACACTTTCCACGCGAACCGAGGTTTACGCACCCCCCCCCCCCGTGCTTTTGGGGGAGGTGCGGTAGTACCGAAATAGTTCACGCATACACTTTCCACGCGAACCGAGGTTCACGCACACCCCCCCACCCCTTGCTTTCGGGGGAGGTGCGGTAGTCCCGAAATAGTTCACGCATACATTTTCCACGCGAACCGAGGTTCACGCACACCCACCCCCGTGCTTTCGGGGGAGGTGCGGTAGTCCCGAAATAGTTCACGCATGTACTTTGTAAGGCACACTATGTGTCTAGTTTAAAAGGTGTGGAGCTCCTCGCAGGGGGGCGGAACCTACTGCCCCCACGCATACACTTTTCACGCGAAACGAGATGTCACATGGGTTCGTGGCGCGCTTTACAAGCTTGTTTATATATATACATACTAGCTTCTGACCTTGATTATTTAAATACAAACAGTATATATTCAATTTATAACATCTTGTAGAATTATGAAGATTTTCCTATATTTTTTATCATTTTATCTTAAAAAATGGCTTTATCATAGGAGTCGCCAAAATTCCTTTTAAGGGCTTTCATTTTGACCCAAAACGAAGCTTTTCACAAAGTTTCATCGAAATCGGAGGGGGGCCGTTTTTGGAAGTTTATCCAAAATTTCCCAAAATTTCCTTGGCAATCGAGTAGTGCACTTTATTTTAGGAAAAAGAAATGATTTTTATATGAAAAATTGAAATATATAAAGTGCTGAACGAAAGAAAAGTGGTGCGAATTAGCACATGTGTGCAATGCTAATTGAGGGTTAAGTTTTTAAAAAATCTAGGTATTGTAATAAATAGTGTTTACATTTAACACTTTATAGAGAAAATAAAAAATCTGAAATTATTTTCTACTTTATTTACTTATAGAAATACGTGTAGTATATTATTGCTTTCTCATAGAGGAGGCTTTGTAATGGTGAAAAAATTTTTTTCGAGATTTTGATGGAAATAGGTTTAGAATGTTCTAAAATGTCGAAAATATTAGTAAAAAATGTCCGGAAGTGTGTGTGTGTGTGTGTGTGTGGGTGCGTGCGTGCGTGCGTGCGTGCGTGCGTGCGTGCGTGCGTGCGTGCGTGCGTGCGTGCGTGCGTGCGTGCGTGCGGGCGTGCGGGCGTGTGTGTGTGTGTGTGCGTGGGTGCGTGCGTGCGTGCGTGCGTGCGTGCGGGCGTGCGGGCGTGCGTGCGTGCGTGCGTGTACGGATTTTTGTACACGCATTTACTTCTACAATTTTTTAGATACCAGTTTGAATTTTTGCACACAAATAGAGTATCATAGAAAGTATGTCCTCCTCAAATTTTATTGAAATCGGTCTACCGGTATAGATTTTATGCAGATTTTTCTTTTTTTGAAAAATGTGTTTTACGCTGCCGCTTTCTCAATATTTAAGATAGCGATTTATTTTTAATTTTATTACATTTTCCAGTTTTTTCTACCCCTATTTCATATATAATTTATTAAAATTTGATTGATCAGATCTCGTATTACACACATTTGAAATTTCGAAGAATTCGTACATACATAGAAGCTTTATAAAACTTGATCTGATCAACCAAATTTTAACCAATTATATATGAAATAGGGGTAGAAAAAAGACTGGAAAATATAATAGAATTAAAAATAAATTGCTATCTCAAATATTTATAATATCGGGCTGATTTTTTTTATCGATAAAGTATTGTTTTAGTTTTTAAGTGGACAAGTATTTTTAGTATTTTTTAGTGAATGTATATAATTATTTACGCAGTCCCCAAAAGAGTTAAGTGTGAAATCAGAACCTTTGCTAACAAAGCTTCCTCTATGAGGAAGCCAAAACAAATAAATACCGATAATTATACCTCGAATAAAATAAAAACTTGCACACTTAGGAACTATGAGGAAGCAATGTGCAAGTTTCTACTTGCACAATTAAAAACTACGAGGAAACAATGTGCAAGTTTCTACTTGTTTTTTATTTTTAATCAATCGTATTTCTAATCTAATAAATTAATTATGTTGTTATTATGTCTTTGATTTATTTATAATTTTATGTTTAATACGAAATTAAGGAGTTACACATCTATCAACGAATATTCGAAAAGTGGCAAAATATGATTTTTTTAGTATCAAACGCGCAACTTTATAAAGAGGTTAATAATTTGTTAAGAAATTTTTGCACCAGTATCAGACCGAGAAACCCATGTAATGAATCAGTGAGTGAGACGATTAGCCTAAGAGCTTACTGCCGAGTACTACTTGCGTGTATCTACATCGATCTGTGAGCTCGTTTGCTTCCTGCGAGCGTGAGAGGGAGGGGGAGAAGAAGAGAGAGGAAGAAGAGTTTGCGTCTCGCCACGTGCGTCGCATATGTGTCGATGCCTGCAAAAGAGCAGCAAGAAAAGTGCAGTTTCAAGGCCGACGAACTGCATTTGCGGAGTTCAACAAATCTACAATCTACGTTAGGCCGTTACTTCGCTTATGCTATGATTTTTCTAATCTTCATCGGAGATATAGGATCTTTCGTTAGATATAATTACAATTTTTTGGTTATTGTGTTCATTAATTTTATAGTTAATCCTACGCACTTAATTTTTGTTACTTTAAATCCGCATAATTAATCTCTTTAGATGACTTAAATTACCGTTTTTTTTGTAAAAAAAAATTTTTTGAATAGACTCGCAAATTATTTTAATAGCGTCGATAATAATTAATGTGTCACATATGATTTTTAATGTATTTAAAATATCGCGAATAATTTTTCACGATATTTTTGTTCATGTATGCTTGAGATCATGCTGATCGTCGCTTGTGACAATTGGGACGCCGTGTATCCTGATCTCTTTCCTTTCTCTTACGTAAGATACCACCGGAAATCGTGTGGACACGAAGAAGAAACAGTAATCCCAAAACACACTATTCACTCCTTTGGACAAGCCGGAATGTCGAAGAGAAATCGCTCGTCGTTCATGGCGAGAAAAGGAGGGGAATGGTGAGGCGAGAGGAGTTGTGCCGACACAGCGAGAAGGAGGAGAAAGGGACGTTAGAGAGAAGCAGCGAAGTTTCGCTTTAGGAGCGGAGAACTTAACTCAGTTAACTTTGCTGCCGAACCAAACTTTCCGCCAACTTTAAGTAGTCGCCTCTCCTTCCCCCTCCACCACTCTTCTCTTAGCCGTTCGTTCGGAGACGGAAGGTAACGGCGAGCGGAGAGCAACAACCCCTCCACAATTCCTTCCTCTCGTAAGGACGAGAATGGCCGAACTACCGCCACCGATACTCCTCCGTCATAATTGGACGACTTCCTTATCCCCTGCTTGTTGTTCTTTCTCTTCGCTTTCTTTCTTTTTTCTTCCTATCAAAGTCTTTTCGCACGGGATATGAAAAACTGTATTCGAAAAAAATAGGATATAATGTCATCTTGGCATTAGATACCATCATCCTTATGATGGATACTTTTTGACGAATTGACTCTGATACTATTATTATTTTGGTTAAGGCTGGATCTTGGTAGTCTAATAATAATAATATTTTTGTGACTTTTGTATACTTTTTTTCAAACTTAGCAAGCTACGCGCCGATTTTTTGTCGGTCTTTAAAACACATCTCTTTGCTGGAACAGTCAATCCATATACTTAAATCGATAATCGATTTAACTTTTGATGCTAATAAACATTCTTATTAAATTACTATAAATAGTTTATTGCGAAAAATATTACTTCAGCAAGGATTTGAACCTGGATCTGCCTATATTCCGTCTTTACCAATTCGATCACTGAGGCATACCTATGATATTTAGTAATGTGATATTTATTAACCGGTTAATAATAGGAAGAACGTCTTTTTTTTACGACGTATATAACCAATAAGTGAAACAGGATGAATATGATACAATTAGAGAAAAATATCACTTACGATCTGGATTGGATCTGACCTAATAATAATATTTTCATCTGGTTTTTTCCCTAAGTGATTGTATATCATATCGGTCCTGTTTCACTTATTATTTATTACTATTTTATTATTATTGTTTATTAAGAATTTTATTTTTAGTTTGGTATTATTTTATATTTTATTATATTTTGTTGTATACATTCATCATATATTTTATATTCTATTTTATGTAATATTCTATTATTTGTTGGGGAATAAGGAACGTTCTCCCCTTCTTTTTCTTTTGTCCCTCCTCACTTTCTCTCCCTTTTACTCCTTTTTTTCTCTTTTTATTTCTGGGAGGAAGTTCTCTCTTCTTTCTTTCTCTTAAAGCAGTTTTAAAATACAATATTTCTAATATAAACTTCGATTAAATAACTGTTTTGGATTTCTCCTTTTTTTTTAAATAAAATACAATACTATGATGTATGATAACAACAAACATACTTGAAAAATTTTGTTTTAGTCGTAATAAAACATAGAAGAGACCTAAAGCTGATAAGTATTTATTTGTTGAAAATATAGCGATTACAAAAGTTAACTTTTGAAATTCAAAACTTGAGATCTTTATGAATTAATCCTAGGAATTCTGAGATTTTTATTACGTAACTCTAAAACTCCATGAACTTTTTCGATTTAATCCTGAAATCTAGGAATATTTTCAAAAATTAACCTTGAAAAATTTTTCAAGTATTTATATGCATTATGAATGTAGATAGATAAAGGTAAAAGATTGAGAAATCTGGAATATTTTGTATTGTTTATTACATCTCAATCGCTCCAATTGTTGTCGAAAAGCGAAGTTGTTTGAATTTTACGTGTCACTAACAAAAACACAGTTACTTTTCTCTTTCTTTTCCTCCTCCTTCTCTCTCTCTCTCTCTCTCTTTCTCTCTCTCTCTCTTTCGGTGAGAACGGCAAGTTTTGAAACAAACTTTACTTTATCGTGGCTGGCGATTATAGAGAGTGGGGGAAATCCAGCAGAACGGAGCTTTCTCTCTCCCCTCTCTTCCCTATCATCCACGAGTTCTTTGCCAAGTAAAGTTGCTCTCAGGTTAGACAATAATTGGATAACTTCGCCCTCATAGTGCCCCATCCCGTTCGTAACTCCACTCACTCCTCTCTATTCCCACCTCCACCTTTGTTCTCTTATACCCTTCCTTGTCCTAAGCACTAATCTGTCCGTCTGTGTCCCTCTGAATCGAAAGGCTCTGTTGCATACCGAGATTAAGCCAAAAGGTTGAGTTTAACCACTTGGTCAGGGTGTCCCCTTTAAGAGGATCGTTTGATTTTTATTTACGAATCTAAATTATAAAAAAAAAACGCGTGATCCAAATATTGAAAAATATATATATGCGATACATGTATTCAATAAGTAAGCATTTTATCTCAAATTTTCTTTAAAAAATTAGTCCAAAATTAGTCCAAAAATTACGAAATAAAGTACAGTTAACTTGGTTTATTATAATTTTATGAGTTTATTGGTTTATTATACTTTTATATATTTTTCTTTAACACATTTTATATTATTGATGATTGACAACAAAACAAATTTTTATCTATTTTAACACGCGCGCGCACGCACACACACACACACACACACACACACACACACACACACACACACAGCACGCACGCACACACACATATATATATATGTACACATGCATGATATATTTATATATATAGTAAAGTTTTTATTTGCGCAATAATCTTTTTTATCGTTATATACATAATGTACATCAAACATCTCTTAAAACTTATACAATTATACATATCGGAATTTTATCGAAGTAAACAGTTCTTACAATGTGATTAATTTACTTATCAGCTTGTATATAAATACATTTACTTCTTCCTGAAGTAGGTATATTTCTTTGATGCATCGCTTTGCTGCTGTTAAGCGGCATGTATAACGCTTGATATACGCTACCAGCTGTCGAACAAGGGTTTAATCTCGCCCGCTCGATTCCGCCTCCCTTCTCTTGCTTTCAATGATACGAGCTTACGTTTTCGCTGAGTTGGCACAACATGTGCCCAAGTCAAAGTGCTTGGCTCGGCAGAGTACGACGTAGCGTTAGTGTCGCGTCCTCGCCGCTCGCTTTCGCTGAGGCCAGCAACGATCTCGTTTTCCGTAGCCTTCCTTGCACGGACTACATTTCTGATTATGTGCGCCACTTTACGTATGTGACGCGTGTATGCAGATGTATATAGGATAACCCGATAGCCGAAGATTCGACGGCTGTATCCTGCCAATTTATTCTATAAAGATGGAATATAAATAAAAGAAAAAATTAAGAGATTAAGATAAATAAAAGAAAAACACACATATTAATTATAATAGAAATAAATATAAGAGACAGAAAGAAGTAAAAAGTAAAGAAAAGGATGAAAAAAGAAAGGGAAATGCAAACTTAGAAAATTATATTAATTTTATTCAAAAAAGTTGTGTAAAGAAAAAATATTACTCATCTTCTATTTATTTATTTTATTATTTTTCTTGGTCTCTATACTTTCATAATTTCTTTAACCAATTCGAAGTATCTTTGTTTTCACTTTTTTATTTTTATCTTTGATTTTTTTAAATGTAATGTCTGATGTGCGAATTGTGTATAAATCTGTCGCATTAAAATAAAAATCTTGAAACACTTATGTGCGTAATGAATTTTACTGCGTGCTGCATTGCTACACGCACTTGCAACACTATTACATCAATATTATTTCATTCATGCAATGCGATATAAATCACGGTATTCAAATATTTGTCGAATTAAGGCATCGCATTTGATTTATCCTTGTCACGTGGTGAGCTAATTCGCTTAGCGATTGCACGTGCTGCATCGAGTGTTACACATTCTTATGCAAACGTTTCAAGGAATTATTTTAATTTTCATTTCTGCCGCTATTATTTGTCAAAATGAGAATGGCACATTGATAGTATTAGGTAGGTATTTTATATCATCATACATCATTATGTATGAACGGAAATATGAATAAAGTTACATAATAAGTTACGTATTAATTAGTAATAGTTAATTGATTTCAATTTTTCGGCATTCTTTAGTTCGCATGATTAATAGTATTTACAAATACTGTTAATACAATAAATTGAAATAATTAAAATTACAATTTAAGCTAAAATTAAAGCTAAGCGGTAATTAAACTTAAAATTAGAATTAAAGACTAAAACTCGAGTTAAAGATAATAAAATTAAAATTAAAGCTAATAAAGTCTCTTTTTTAAGAGTTAAGACTAAAAGATTAAAGTTAATAAAGTCAAGATAAAGAATAATAAAGTTACAATGTTACAGTTGATAAAGTTTTGACAAAAGTTAGTAAAGTTAAAGTTAAGCAATAAAGTCATAGCTGAGGCTAAAGCAAAGTTAATAGATCCAAAGATATGATGGCTAAAACTAATAAAGCTGAAGATCAATCCTCCATGTTTCTCGTGAAAATGCCATTCTGACGATTGTGGGATCCGTGGGCATTCTCGTTCGGGTGAGGGCGCCACGTATTGGTACGATAATGTTTGTACGATAATAATAGCTTTCTTCACCCTTTGTCTTGTACATTCTTGTTGTAAGTGCGATGTTTGGTAGGTTTGTTTTGTTTATAAGTATTTTATATCTCTGTCATTCTAATATTCTTTTGTAAAACGAGTAATTTACTATTATTATTATTATTATTATTATTATTATTATTATTCTTTGCAAATATTTGTTTAGTTTATTTTCATATATTTAATTATCAATAAGTTTAAGAATGCTAATTTGGTAGAACTTACGGCGTACCTTATACACGGCTCCGTATATTAACTATAAGGGTATTCAAATAAGTTAAAATTTAACGGTTTGACAGGTTATGTCGGGTTAAAGTCGAGTAAAAAGTTAATTAATTAACTTTGGGCGCGCTACTCTTTAAGGTTATGCAAAATACATAAGTGACTCATTAACCTATCACATTAATCTTTGGGTTAAAAGTGTAAAAATTAACTTTTTACCCGACTTTAACCCGACATAACCTGTCAAACCGTTAAACTCTAACTTATTTGAATACCCCTAATGTATACGTGTAACTATGTATACGTCAAATAGAACCCCTGATGTAAACTTAGCATTTCCTCCACCATTAAGAAAATGTTCGGTTACTATGACATGGATAGTGGTTCTTGAAGCGATCTATTATAATTAAACGCACCTAATACCTTCCGATTTTTAAATATCTGAAATACTCGATTAATTGCGAGTTTTTTACTTCTGATTGTTTTACGACATTATGTTATAATTGTTTTCGACGCGGTAATGTACATGCTTTTTTTTTAAATTAAAGATACAATTTTAAAAAAGTTTATAATCATTAATTGAAACTCTGATATTGTTCACTGTATTTCATACTGTTTATCGCATTGCTGATAATGATAATTCATAATATCTGTAAGCGCTTCACTGCGTAATCTTTCCACTTCTTCAGCGTTTTTTCGCCATATAAATAATATTGGAAGTATATGTATAATGCTTTATCCTCCTTCATCTCTCTTCTCCTTTCTGTTTATCCAAGGTTTCCTTTATGTCATACCAATTTGTGATACATTCGTGCATTCATAATATCTCATAAATCTAATTGCAGTATTAGTGTAATTCTGAAAACTCGAAGTACTCTAAGATCAAACCAAACATTAGTTACGGTATCATTAAATGCTTTCTCGCTCTTGGCGATAACTATTTTCAAATTAAATATATCGCATCTCGACTATTCATACATCTTGACTATTAAGTCCGGCAACATTGCTCCGGAGCTGTCTATCAGGTTGACATTTTATCAATTTTATCACATTTATCAATTCCAAGTAAATGTTTGACATGAAAGATTAAACCATAAGATTCAAAAGTCAGTAATAGACATGATGTCAAATTAATATAAATCATTGAATGGATGTTGGATACTATAATATTAACATTACTAGTTAATTATTAGTTATGCTAGAATCTTACTTGCTTTAGAATTGAAGTATATTGCAACAATAGTGAGACTAAGTAAAACAGTAGGTAATGCAAGAATTCAATTAAGTAAATTGAATCGATCAATTTATATGGGAATTTAAGGTGGTCCTTTCGTGAGAATAAGTATTAGATAAGTACCTAAATTTGATATATGTTAAATATACAGTAATAAGGGACATGTGTACGAAAAATCAAGTGAGGTTACCGACACTTTACAAGAAATAAGTCATTCTAAATGTGCGTTTGCGGAGCGTGCCATTGTCATTCTATCCTTGTTTACATCTAATGAACGAGAAAGATAGAATGATGCAAATCGCCACGGCCGAGGTTTTCAACGAATAATACATGTACTTAGCGATCAGATGAATACATTATTCATGTCTTAAAATATTCCCTGAAGTTTCCGGATTTCGTACATATCTTGAAAATAAGGGCTTGCCGAATGTTTTGCTCTGATATATGAGGTTAAATAAGTAGTGGATCCACGCGCATATTGCTTTACTCGTACTGTCATGCCTGACCTAACCTAAATCGAGTCCAACCGCACTACTATTGTGATATTTTTTTAATTAGTAAATAATTAAATACGATTAAATCGTGCGTGTAAAATCATGTTATATTATTATAATTATTGGGATGTTGTGTAATGTTTATCACTATGTTTGTTTTCAATTACCTCATGACGGACTGTTACTTGACTAACTGGGTCCGCGAAAGGACCACCTTAAGGTCCAGCTTATGAACTATTCTCTAATTTGAGTGAAATAGGAAAGAGTTTTATTTGTAAAGTCATGGAAATGTTATAATAAATTACATATATGAAAAAGAAGTTAAAATATAATATTAAAATTAAATATTTTTATTGGCTATTTTTCAAAAATATAATGTATTTGTTAGTTGGTAATTTGAAAAGAAAGAATTTGAAAGAAAGTTACAATTATATATATATCTTGCAAGTATAGCGCGTAACTTTGAATTATGTCAATTATTTAGATAGCTTCTTCTCTCAGCAAGAGAGATTGATATGCAGATTAGAGACACTCAGAATGCATTAAAAATTATACGTTATAAAATCAGCAGGAATCACAAAATACTTTATAGTGGTTTAAAATTGATGATATACCAGATCATATAAATCTAATATATGATAGTGCAGTTAACTTCATTCTTTTTTATTTTGAACAGGAATTGATATCATTTATGTCTCAAATAGAGAGAGAGAGAGGGGGGGAGGGAGAGAGTAAAACTGACTTGGAAACTGTTTACGTGATGTATACACAATGTATAAAGTTTTTAACTTTGAGAGGAGATAACCAGTGCAGAGCCACAAAGAACAGGCCTGATAATAAAACTGATGAACTAATTTCGAATATATAGTAAACAAATTATACAAAAACCGTATAGTTATACTATATGGTTTTACTGTAGTTTAAAAAGTATATTTTAATGTAACCAATAATTAAACTAATTCCTTAAAAAATCAAAAAATGATTTGAGGTTAGGGTTAATGTCAGAAATATCATACACAGTTTGATACGTATCCTACGTATAATAAGCAATCATACATACGTATGAAACTTCTGGAATGCGTATCAAATCCAACCCTGTAGTTGACTGAGCATCAATGGCTGATAGCTTTCTATACATTACATTTCCTAGTGTAACAATAATAGGGATAATAATGTATAATAGTAACATATATACTACGTTTACGCGAGCGTTACTTCTGTAGTAACTTACGATAATTCCTTCGCGTAAACGGGATTTTGTAGTAACTTACGATAATTTACTCCGCGTAAACGGGTAAATTATCGTAAGTTAATACAGAATTAACGCTCGCGTAAACGTAGTAATAGTAATATTACGTGATACAATATTATGATAGGAGTAATAATATATATTATGATAATATATTACATTATAGCAAAATTGTAGTAATTGTATTATATTAATATTAATATAGCATGTATTAGTATGTTGCGTACTGTATAAAAAGATCAATATCAAGAATAAAAATATAAAAGTATCTTTCATCAAAATGATCGATTTCCAATCACTGCCTTGATAACACTCGTGTCGATGGCTGGCGCACATGGCCATGATGATTGAAAAACCTATGGTACACTCCCTTGCTGTTCGTTTGCACTTATCTTACTTGAATATACATATTTCGATAATCAACGTCAAGAAAAAAAATCAGATGACGAAACGCACAAAAAGTGAAACTATTGTAAGCGTAACATTGCTAGCTTTCCAGCAAGCGACACAGGTCGACACAAGCATCGTTCTATCTTTTTTTTTAGTAATGAGCAACAAAGATAAAACGATACTTGTATCGAGTTGTGTCGCTTGCTGGAAAGCTCCCATATTATGATAATTAATTTCCAATCGTCGCTGCCATCGCTCAGAGAGGATGAGAGTGGTCCTGTCCACGTTTTGACTGTTAAGTACTGAATCCTGTAGGTAATGTGCACGATTTTGTGGTTCTCTTCCGTACTATGTCCACGAGTTTTTGATTTTCTTTGGAAAAAAAATTGTGAATCTAACGGAAGAGAACCAAAAAATCGTGAACATAACACGGAAGAGAACCACAAAATCGTGCACATTACCTACAAGATTCGGTAACAGCAAAAACGCGGGCATGACCACTCTCATCCTTCTCTCTGCCATCGCTGCTGCTGCTGCTACCGTTGTTGTTACTGCTGCCGCCGCTGCCACCGAAAACGGAAAACGGATTGGAAACAGATTGAAACAGATCTACTTGCTCCGCGCGCGCGCTTGCCCGCTCACTCACTAACTTGAAGAAGGCGCCCTCGCTATTAACGCTACCAAAAACATTAGCCCCAGCGCGCCTCGAGCGACCGAGCGAGCGCCGAGCGCCGAGCGCCGCTGTGGCGTGCCGTGCCGCATCCCGCATCTGCGAGCGCCTCCTCCTCCGCGTTGGTGCTTGCGGTGCTCGGTGCTTCGGTTTTTGCCCGTTTCCATCGCGTTTTCGCGGTGCCGTTCCCGCGCCTTAAAGTGCCACGCTCGCGTTCCGGCCATCGTCGCGCTCCTCTGCCCGAAATCGAAGTCGAGGAGGCCGGAGTCCGGATTCCGCGTCAGTCGGTCAGCCAGCGGGACGCGCTATTGGCACTGCGCAGGTTAAGCCGGCGCGTTTCAAGGTAACCTAAAAAGTCGCGAAGCGGCGACAGCGGCGGTGGCGGCTACCGACTCGAGCACGCCGCTCGAGCAAAAGTGACGCTTTCTTTGTAGCCTTGTGTGTTTTTGGGGACGTGTTCAAGTGCGTTTGCGAATATAAAGATCGTATTTGCGTTCGGTTAAAATAGTCATAGGAACGATGTGAGATCGCGGATATGCGAGGCAATGTGAGGTAACGTCTTACATCGTTTCGATGGACGCTATGGCCGAGTCTAATCTATTTCCACGCGAATGACATTGCCAGTGTTTGTCTGTGCGGTAGCATTCAATTCTGCTTTCGTCTATGTGGCTTTCTCCGTGAACAAGTTGATTGCAAATGTGACGAAATTCTATAGTTTGCTTTAAACTAATATATTTGCAAAGGAACCACTTGATATCGTATATGAAGTATTATGTAGTAACGTAATGTAATTGGGATCTGTGCCTCTTTCTCTGTATAAGACGCACAAATGTCATTTGCAATAAAATACAAAAAAAAATGGTGAATTATTAATAAGCATCACGATATTACAGTATTTCGGAGAAAATGTAGATATACTTGATACACAATTTTTATTTAGTTGAATATCACGTAACAAATTGTAAAAAAGTAGTTATATAATTAATTAAAATAGACTATTATTATTTGTATAAAGAGCCAGCGATTATCAATATAATAACATAATCTTATAATTATATATAAATACATAAATGTGTGTATATCCTGAAGTACAATATAGAGATCATAACGATAAAACTGTTAAATTAAGAGTTATACAAGTAAGAGAATTACCAAAATTTAAATGAAGAAATTTTTTAAGTGTTAATACGATAGACAAAAGCTCAGTCAAGCAACTAATTTTTTTACTTGATCATAGAACTGTTTACATATACATAGTGCTTATAAATTATAAAAAGTCAATTATAATCAACTTACAACTTTATAAACATGTATTTGAGATACGTAATTCTGATAACAAAGAAAATATTTTGTTTAACATACCTATTTTCTTTTTTTTTCTTTAATTAATGGTATTTTTTTCTGATAAATTTTAGGAGACGGTGTTCATCGAGCCGTGATGCATTGGAGATTCAGCGGTTTTTGCCCGAAGACCGACCAGAAGTTAGTGTTGCAAAAGCAGTTTGTGTGACAAAGCCTAAAAAACAACGAGAGTGCTAAAACGTTATACTAATTGGACTAGAAAAGGCATCTCCGCTGCGAGTGTCTTGTCAAGATAGATTCTGTCGTCTTTTACTGTTTGTTGGAGCAGAAGGGGAAGCGGTCGTAATTTCTCTTTCTAGTGACACTGAGAGCGCACAGTGAAAACAATAAAAATAGGGGGGGCGGTCTGCTGACCGATGGACAAACGGAAGATGATGCCCAAACGCCCTCGTATGGAGAATCTGAGAGGTCCGATTGCCAACGGACCGATCCAAACGCGGCCACTGGTTGCACTTCTCGATGGCCGTGATTGTTCTATCGAAATGCCCATCCTCAAAGACGTTGCAACTGTTGCCTTTTGCGATGCACAGTCCACTTCAGAAATACATGAAAAGGTAATTAAAATACATTACAATTATAATAAAATAAAATTATTAGAAAAGTATGATAAAGAGTATTAGAGAATCTATAGTAAGGAATTATTAGAATTAAAATATCATTATTAAAATGTTAAGCTTAAGATATCAAAATATTAGGGTAAAACATAAAATGTCATAGATAATGAAACTTAAGTTGAATTGTTTTAAAAGAATCTTTTGTTGTTTATGATATATTGATACAAAAACATTTTTGTAGAGTAATTAAATTTTAATAATTTCTAAAATATTTCATGCCTTATATTGATATTCCATATTTTTCCTATTTTTTTTACTCTGTCTTTGATTTAAAATACACATTTATGCACGTACTTGGTGTAATATGTAAAAGAGTGATGATTTGATAAATAATATGCTAGTTCTCTCTTGTTGAAGTAAATCTGTTTCGATGTATAAATTATCTTCATATCATATTTTTAAGAATGTTTTACTCTTTATTTTAAATATTTGTTAATCTAATGAATGAAATAATGTATATAACTTTAAAATTAGATAAAAAGTTCCATAAAGTGCACAACTTGTTCCAACAATAGTGTGCACTTTCTTTATATCCTACGTTTATATTCTTCGTTACTTTTTTTCGAGTATCTTATTTTTTTAAATCATTTTAATTGAAAAAAATATTTACATGGTAAATTAATTTCTATTTATTTTATATTTGAACATTTTTTATTTAGTATTTTACACACAGTTATTAAAATACTTTTAATAACTAAAAGTATTGATTTTATTCATGTCTGGTCAAATCTACTTAATTATATTTAAAGTTTATATTTAATATTTTTATTTAATATTTTTAATATTATATTTAGTAAGTTTTAGAAAACTGTAATTTAGTAAATTTTTTTTAGTGTCTAATATTTTCCGTATTGTTATTTTGCACAGTATAATATATTTAGTATATTGACATACATTTTTGATATCTGATACGTAATATTTTATTTTCTGAAATTGATTTTATGCAACTGTGAAAAAAAAACAAATGCTGTATTTGGAAATAAATGTAATGTGTATTCACAGGTATTAAATGAAGCAGTGGGTGCATTGATGTGGCACACAATAATTCTGACGAAAGAGGATTTGGAAAAGTTTAAAACACTTCGAATTATCGTTCGGATCGGTTCCGGTGTAGATAACATCGACGTCAAGGCAGCTGGCGAGCTTGGCATTGCGGTGTGTAATGTGCCTGGCTATGGAGTTGAAGAAGTGGCTGACACTACTCTTTGTCTCATCTTAAATCTTTATCGGCGCACTTATTGGCTTGCCAATATGGTGCGCGAAGGCAAGAAGTTCACAGGACCAGAACAGGTAAATCTTTATTTCCAAGAGTATTATGTTATATATTAAAAATTAATAATTAGATAATAAATTAATAAAATATTAGAAAACTATAATATTAAGGTAATATTGAAATTACTTATTATTCTATTAAAATTGTATTATTGCTGTCATAAATTGTATTGTTATGTTGTAATGGATTTATATTATTTATAGTATATATAGTATAAATTATATTTATACATTTGTTTTATATAAGAATGTTATATTGTTTTTTTATTATATTGTATTATTACGATTACTTATTATATTAGAGATATTATATATACTATTAGGTGTACTATTAAACTATAAGCATACTGCAATTATTAGATCTGGATTATATCGTTGCTTGAAATATAATATTGCTTAAAATCGCTTGACAATTTTCTGTATAACATTGAATTTTTTCGCGCATTTTGTTTGGCGCGTGTATTTTAGGTGAGAGAAGCGGCGACTGGCTGCGCAAGGATACGGGGCGACACATTGGGTATTGTTGGCCTCGGTAGGATTGGTTCTGCAGTTGCGCTGCGTGCCAAAGCTTTTGGCTTTACCGTCATCTTCTATGATCCTTATCTACCGGATGGTATCGAAAAATCACTAGGTCTCACCAGGGTTTACACATTACAGGTTTGTCTCTCTACTTATGTTTATTACAAAGCCATAAGTTAATTTTAGGCACTATTGCTATTTCATCCATTAGAAAGTTTAAAAGATGTCTTTTATGATCTTTCTGGAAAAATTGTATTTTAATTATATCGACTTAACTGGCTAATATTCAGTACAGAATCAAGGGCTGAAACGTCGTGATTTTGTACTGAATATTGGTCAAAAAAAAAAAAAAAAAAAAAAAAAAAAAAAAAAAAAAAAAAATCAAGTTGATATATAATTGAAATATATAAGAAAATTAACATTACGTTTATTTAAAAATACGTTCTGGAAATTTTACAAATAGGATATTACGACAAATTATAGGTTTCTGAATAAAGCATGAATTTCTTGAGTATTTAAACAATGATTAGTAATTATTTAATTGATTTGGATATTATTCAAATATTGATTTTAGATGTTATATGTGCAAATATAAAAACATTTTTTAATACAACGTTTTAAACTATACTAGGATGTTTCTTAAATATTGTCCAATATTTTAAGAGTTGGTTTTTGAAGATATTTTAGGGGAACTGTGCTTAATATCGCCCTTGTTCCTAATTCCGCATCCTTCGATATTGAGACTGTTACGTATTACATTCTGTCAGTGAGCAGCGGAAGCTGTTAACCCCTTAACTGTCGATGACGGCTATAGCCGCAAAAATAAAAGTGGCCAAGAGTGCGTATGACGGCTATAGCCGCAATGTAGAAAAAACAAAGTAAAACTTTTTGAATTTGCTTGAAACTTGTTACACGGGGGTTTTTGGGGTCGCTGATTACGAATCCGAAGTCAGATGTACAAAATTCAAAATGGCGGATCCAATATGGCGGATCAAAATTACAAAAAATGGTCTGATTTTTATGAAATTTGGTACCCTAATGTTTTTTGAGTCTCTGAATCCGAATATGAAGTCAGATTTTCAAAATTCAAAATGGCGGATCAAAATTACAAAAAATGGTCTGATTTTCATGAAATTTAGTACCCTTATGTTTTCTGAGTTTCTGAATCCGAATATGAAGTCAGATGTACAAAATTCAATATGGCGGATTCAATATGGCGGGACAAAATGGTAAAATTTCTTTCTTATTAACCATTTTGAATATATTAATTCTAATGTTAAATTTAGATTCGGAGATCTAAATAACTTCAAAATATTAATAAAATTCCATTTATTTTTTGTAATTTTGATCCGCCATATTGGACCCGCCATTATTTAATTTTGATGTCATATTCGGATTCAGAGACCCAAAAAACATAAGGGTACCAAATTTCATGAAAATCAGAACATTTCTTGTAATTTTGATCCGCCATATTGGATCTGCCATTTTGAATTTTGAAAATCTGACATCATATTCGGATTCAGAGACCCAAAAAACATAAGGGTACCAAATTTGATGAAAATCAGACCATTTTTTGTAATTTTGATCCGCCATATTGGATCCGCCATTTTGAATTTTGTAAATCTGACATCATATTCGGATTCAGAGACCCAAAAAACATAAGGGTATCAAGTTTCATAATAATTCGATAAACTTTTTTTCAACACACTTTTGGCCCAAATAGTAAAATTCTCTTAAACAGCCAATGGGTTAAACAACTGCTGCTTTAGACGATCTTTTGTTTTATTTTAGTCAGAACTGTGATATAGAAAGTAGCGTGACAGTTCATAGTTTTAACGAGATGTCGAAATTTCACAAGAGGTATCTTACGTTATTAAGAGGTAACACCACTAGAAACCCAAAAAATAGAAGAATTTTTTGTGGTTAAAAAATAGAAGTAAATCAAAAATCTATTTAAAGGACCTTATTGTACATATCTTAGTGCCAGTTTACACCGTGCGTTTAGGCCGCGACCTATACCTTATATTCAACCTAAACACGATAGGTCGCGACGATGTAAACGGTTGCGACCTCGCTTGGGTCAGGTCTCTTTTTCGCGTGCCCTGACCTAAATTAAGTCACACGACGTAACGCGTGTAAACGCAGGTGACCTAAAGACCGCCTAAAGTGCAGAGAGTGTACCAATAGATACTGGATACTGGATTTTTATCTATATTTGACCAAAAGTATCATAGGTCTACATGGTGTAAACGTTTTGTTTAGCAGCCTATTTTAGGTCAAGGCATAGGTCAGGTCGCGATCAGGTCGCACGGTGTAAACTAAGCCAAGTGTATGAAGTATACGAAACAATTTTCTATTTTTTAAATGGCGGCGCTGGAGCCTTGTAAACGTAAGTGTTAAAAATGGCAGGAAGTGCTCCGGGGCTTGCAGCATAAGTGACGCAAATTTTGACCTGGAATAAAAAACCAAAATTTATCATAATCTGCATAATAATAGCTAGAGAAATACGTAGGGGATTTTTTAAATATTGTTTTTTATAGAAATGGCAAGCATTTAAAAAAAAAAGTTGTTTGAAAGTTTCAATTAACTTTTTTTTACATGCTTGCCATTTCTATGAAAAACAATATTTTAAAAATTCCTTACGTATTTCTCTAGCTATTATCATGCAGATTATGAAAAATTTTGGTTTTTTGGTCCAGGTTAAAATTTGCAGCACTTATGCTGCAAGTTCCAGAGCATTTTCCGCTATAAAACGCTTACGTTTACAAGGCTCCAACGCCGCCATTTAAAAAATAAAAAATTGTTTTACATTGTTACACTTTAAGACATGTGCAATAAAGACCTTTTAATAGATTTTTGATTTTCTTTTTTTAACCACAAAAAATATTTCTATTTTTGGGCCTCTAGAGTGGTGTTACTTCTTAATACAGCAAAATAGATATGTACTAAGAACGAATTTCTGCTATGAAAACATATGTGATATTGTATCTAATTTTATTCCTAAGTTAGAGATATTTGTTGTTAACCATTATTGTGCTTTAATCAGTTATGTTTCTTCTTTGCGGTATTTCTAATTCCGCTTTCTAGGAATGTTTATTATACCGCCCATTTTTCCTACTGGTCTTCTTCTAGAATACCTCTGAAGCTCCCTCAGTCTCCTGTCCAATGAGTAACAAGATCTTTTTCCAAAAGTAAATCAGCCAGGCGAGATGCTGACCACTCAAGTGAAAGAAACTTTAATAATAATAGAAACTTTAATACGAGTATACTGAAATTATAAAAATCTGCAAGAAATTCTGTCCATTGGCTTATGAGATCGGAGCAGTAACATAGTATATGTAAACCCCATTTCTATGCTATTAACGTTTTATAAAACGACAACTATAAATAAAAAAGGAAGATAACTGTGTTTATTTACTAGTTCGAGTTCGAAAAAGAAACCTCTTTTCTCGTTTAGGAGCTATGAAGAAAAGAAACAATAATTTTATTGATTTTTTTACAATCTATATTTCCAAAACGAGGTCTTTGAAAATTATGTTTGTATAAACCTTTCAGTTATAAAATAATCTCAAAAATCAATTCTTAAAATATTGGGCAGTACTTAAGAAACATTCGGTATACAATATCAAAAAAATATTTTATAAAATTCTTGACAACTAATATTTATTTTCTAACTGATATTATTTTTTATTATGTTTCAGGATTTGCTGTTCCAATCAGATTGTGTATCTCTGCATTGTACCTTGAATGAACACAATCATCATTTAATAAATGAATATACTATTAAACAGGTATATTAAAAATTATGAGACATAAAAATTTTATTTAATATATGTATATACATATAGTATAGAGATTATAGTATAGGGATTACAATTTAAGTGTAGTTTTTAATTTTGATTCTACAAAAAAATCAATGATTACAAATGAGATCTAGACTGTTTTTTAGATTTATCTCTTATTTATTTATTTTACTATTGAGGTGCATAAGTATACCTATAGAATTATAATGCATTCCAATTTTCTGTACTATAATTTTATGAAACAATCGCGATATATAAATATATACATATATATATATATATATATATACAGGGTGTCAAAGATAAAAGTAACCACCCGAATAGACGGGGTAGATTGGGTCAAACTGAAAAGAAAAGTCTCGTACCATTTTGCAAAATTCGCAATAGTTAACGAGTTATTAAATAAAACGTCTGAGCGAATGCGCGCACAAGGAGCGATAGAGGCGGGCCTCGGCGGCTGGCTGGGCTGGCACGGTGCCCGGCGCGCGGCGAGCGGTGGGGGTCGAGAGACGAGCGGCGAGCGGGGCGCGGCGCGGCGCGGCGAACGTCGAGCGACTCAGAGCGACTCGATGTTATACACTGCGACGAAAAAGTATTAGAGCCAGCCCATACTAAACTTACGATAATTCTTTCGCGTAAACGAGATTTTCCTTCGCGTAAACGGGATTTTGTAGTAACTTACAATAATTTACTCCGCGTAAACGTAGTAACAGTAGGTAGCACACGTATATATTGGCTATTGCATAGGCATTGCCGTAACGTCTTACGCCTTAGATAATATTAATTAGTTTAGCTTGAATTATGTGTAATAAAAACATTTAATTTTAGTAAATTTAATTATTTTGCATGTCAAAGTTTACGAGGTTTACCACAAGCCTTACTTTAACTTTTGTTTATGTTATAATAACTTTAATGGTGCGTGTCCACCTGCGAGTAAAACTCTCGAGATGAGTAGCTCTCGAGATTGATTCTCGCAAATAGACATATTCCTAAAGAGTACCTAACGGAGAATGAATCGCAGCTCTCGGCGAGCGAACTTTTCAAGACCTACTCGCAAATCGACACGACGTTATTTTACTCTCGGAGATCAGCTCGCCAAGCTCGAACGCTGTTCGTATTTTGAGAGCTACATGATGACACAAAGGAACTTATTGAATAATGCGGAAATCATGAACCATTGTAGAATACTACTGTGACAGAAATAAAAGTTTTTTTAATTTTTATGTTTTGCGAATAAAGTGCGAAAAATTCATAATTTAAAGAATTAGGTAGGAATATTTTTAATACATTTTTGAATTACTTGGTCAATAATTAGTTACACTTTCGAGATTAAAACTCTCGAGAATATCTCTCGAGAGTTATTCTGACACTGTCCATTTGAGAATAATTTCTCTGACATTGTATTCTCGCGAGCATCTCGCGGGAATCCGGAGAGTATTCTTTCGGAGAGTTCTCTCAAAACCGTATCCACTTACGTATTTTTTTAGTTGATGTCTGAGAGTGGTGACATCATAATGTCGCGTAAACGAAAGAACTTGCGGTTGCTATAGTGGCTAGCATTATTTTAAAAAGGAAAAGGATGTTAAATAACAACAAAAAGACCTTTTGGGTCAAGCAATGGATTGATCGCAGGTGCCGGATGTGCTCTAAATTAGAGAGCTTAAGATTGAAGACTCCCAACAATTAAAAGTTTCTACAGACTTACAAGTTGTGAAGTGGAATACATAGTGCGATATTATTATTTAGTTTTTAGTTTGCGAAATACCTTGATATTAGATTTTTATATGTAAATATTTTTTTTTTTTTTTTTTAATGTATTTAATTCGCGATGTAAAAATGTATTTAATTTCAACACTGTAACTAAAACGTGCAAACTATGTAAAACTAAAGTGTAACTAATTATTGACCAAGTAATTCAAAAATGTATTAAAAATATTCCTACCTAATTCTTTAAATTATGAATTTTTCGCACTTTATTCGCAAAACATAAAAATTAAAAAAAACTTTTATTTCTGTCACAGTAGTATTCTACAATGGTTCATGATTTCCGCATTATTCAATAAGTTCCTTTGTGTCATCATGTAGCTCTCAAAATACGAACAGCGTTCGAGCTTGGCGAGCTGATCTCCGAGAGTAAAATAACGTCGTGTCGATTTGCGAGTAGGTCTTGAAAAGTTCGCTCGCCGAGAGCTGCGATTCATTCTCCGTTAGGTACTCTTTAGGAATATGTCTATTTGCGAGAATCAATCTCGAGAGCTACTCATCTCGAGAGTTTTACTCGCAGGTGGACACGCACCATTAAAGTTATTATAACATAAACAAAAGTTAAAGTAAGGCTTGTGGTAAACCTCGTAAACTTTGACATGCAAAATAATTAAATTTACTAAAATTAAATGTTTTTATTACACATAATTCAAGCTAAACTAATTAATATTATCTAAGGCGTAAGACGTTACGGCAATGCCTATGCAATAGCCAATACGTGTGCTACCTACTGTTACTACGTTTACGCGGAGTAAATTATTGTAAGTTACTACAAAATCCCGTTTACGCGAAGGAAAATCTCGTTTACGCGAAGGAATTATCGTAAGTTTAGTATGGGCTGGCTCTAATACTTTTTCGTCGCAGTGTATAACATCGAGTCGCTCTGAGTCGCTCGACGTTCGCCGCGCCGCGCCGCGCCCCGCTCGCCACTCGTCTCTCGACCCCCACCGCTCGCCGCGCGCCGGGCACCGTGCCAGCCCAGCCAGCCGCCGAGGCCCGCCTCTATCGCTCCTTGTGCGCGCATTCGCTCAGACGTTTTATTTAATAACTCGTTAACTATTGCGAATTTTGCAAAATGGTACGAGACTTTTCTTTTCAGTTTGACCCAATCTACCCCCTCTATTCGGGTGGTTACTTTTATCTTTGACACCCTGTATATATATATATATCGTATAGAATTAATTTTATTTTATTAAAATTATAATAAAAGGTTAAACATATGATTATATAATTACAATTTTTTAACGTTGCGATTTTAATAATACAAGGTAACACAAAAGTAACACAATAATGTTATTTCTATGTTATATTACAAGAAAAAATCGCACGTTTGTTTCAGATGAGACCAGGAGCATTTTTAGTCAATACAGCACGAGGTGGTTTGGTGGATGACGACGCGCTGGCCGCGGCGCTCAAACAGGGTAGAATTCGCGCGGCAGCGCTAGACGTCCATGAAAATGAACCGTACAACGTCTTTCAGGGTCAGTCTGCGAATCAGTGTGAGTCTTATCTGTCCCCGTGCCTAACCCTGTCTCGACTGACTATCTAAAACCGTCCTGAATTCCTTCCATAATAAACAGAAAAGATAAAACTGATGAGCTTTGTTCAAATAAAGAAACACAACAAAGATGTATATTTTATGGTGAAAATAATTTTAGGAAATTTATATTGATTTTATATAATGATATGCATATATAACATATATGTGTGTATATATATATATATATATATATATATATATATATATATATATATATATATATATATATATATGTATTTTTTTTATATGTATATATTTTAGATAAAATATCCAAAATTGTATTCTGCATATTATGCTCTTAGTTATTTTATTTACAAAAATTGATTAAGAAATACAATTAACTAATTTTCACTGTATTATATATATTTTTTCTGAAAAACCGTCCTATGTCGTTAAATTCAGATATATATCTGATTCTTTTGATCGTCGATTTTGCAATATATATTGTACAGGTCCATTGAAAGATGCGCCCAATCTTTTGTGCACTCCACACGCCGCCTTCTACAGCGACGCGAGCTGCACCGAATTACGCGAGATGGCGGCAAGCGAGATACGACGGGCGATCGTCGGACGCATACCCGACTGCCTACGCAACTGTGTGAACAAGGAATACTTCCTTTCCTCGACTGGGTAAGCGCCCTTCCTCAGCAGGCTTTGTTTGCCTGTTTCCCCCTGCCTCTCGAATAATAATAAAGTCTCTTACAATTTGTTGAATGAAAAGAAAAAGACGTAGACGGATATTTTTATATACGTACATATATATATGTGTGTGTATATATATATATATATATATATATATATATATATATATATATATATATATATATATATATGTGTGTGTGTGTGTGTATATATATATATATATATATATATATATATATATATATATATATATATATATATACACACACACACACACACTATATATGTATATATGCAGGTTACATGGTCGCAGTATATTATATTTACATTCCTCTCTCTTCTTTTTTCTTTGATTGCAAACCACCGGGGGAAAAGGGATACAGTGTCTGTCACGAAATTGATCAAATTCATGCAAAAAAATTGTCTATAAATATGTATTATATATTTTAGAAATATGTTATTTGTATCTTTCTGAGATACCGTAAGCTTGAATGTACTAAGAATGTATCATTTGTATTTTTTCTGATAACGCGAGCTACAAAAATTTGTTTTTATACATATGCCTGCTCTCTTCTCCCTCCTTCTTATTGTATTAAGGCTCCTGGCCCCTTGCTACAACGCTGTTTTGAGTTATGATGTTAGAAAAAATGATATGAATTTCTTTTCTTGCACATTGTACAGTATGATACATGACGTACTGTACAAACTGAAGGAGCATGTTTCTGATGTTAATTTAAATAGAAAATGTCCTATAAACATGGATCCAGTTCAGAACGATTATTCATTTATAATTCTATTTTGCTCGGCCGAAATCACTGGATTTCATACCTTTATACTTTTACCATTAGTGGGACCATGAAAAATTTAGTATAGGAAGATTAATATTTGAGCTGAATAAATACATCGTATTAATGACACGTATGAAGAAATAAGCAACGATCGTGATATTCTTCATACGGCTATTCCATTTAGATCGCACCATATTGTACATTAATACCGAACAATGTCAATTTGAACAATTTATGCGAGTTTTGTGTTTTTTTTCCATCTTTAATTAAAAAAATGTTTTTAAAAAATTGAGCCATTATTTATAAAATTTAAACATTTTTATAGATGGATAATTGTTTTGAATTGGAGACCCACGTTTATAGGACATTTTGTATTTTAATTTATATATTATCAGAAATATGCTCTTTTAATTTGTATAGTATGTTATGTAACACCCTGTATATCAAAATAAATTAGTTTTTTTTATTTTGCAATCAATATAAACAATTATAAATTTTAATTGACTATTATAAGGTTTATTTTTACTGAAGATATGGGATATACGTTTAAATATTCTACGAAATTGATAGAGAATTAAAAAAAGTTTTTACCAATTTTTACTGTATTCTATCAATTTATGTTCTCGAATACAAATGGTGACATGCGACAAAAACTAATTTATTTTGATTAGTATGTTTGTATGCATGCGCGCGTGCATATATGATGAGTGTGCAAGTGTGTGAATCGGATGAATGTATGTGAGCGTGTTTGTGGATTAGTGAATGGGTGTGCGTAAGCATATGTGTGAATCCATTGTATAAGTGTGTGGTTGCGTGTGTGTGTGTGTAAATCGGAGGTGTGTGCGTGCGTGCATCCGTGCGTATAGATCAATGATGAATGAATTTGGATATGTATAGATGTGCGTGCGCGTATGTATTTTGTAAAGGAAAAAGATTCGTACAAGTTGTTGTTTCTAATCGTCATAATATTTCTGAATCTTAATATATAAAATATTACACGTTTTATGAAAAATTAAAATTCAAGTTACGTATGTAAAATTTAAGTTACATATGTAACGCTAATCATAAAATTTGATATATTGGGTTAACAACGTCATAATACCTTAAGATCGATCGAAGAGAGCGAGAATTTTTGTATTTAACTTGTATTTAATATTTTACAAATTATTAATATTATTGTATTAAACGTTATTGCATTTAAATATATACAATTTTGGAAAAAATAAAATAAATTAACTTAAAGATCAGAATTGAAAATTTTAGTATGTTTGAAAATTTATATTTAATTAAGCGCGATTACTTTGACTTACTTTTATGACTGTCTTTATTGTGTTTATAAAAAATATAATTTTAAATTATCTTAAATCTGCATTGAAGAAAATTGGGATTATGATTTAACCCTCTATAACACCATGTAACTTTGAAGTCACATACGTATATATCTGTATTATTCCATTTCTTTGCCATAACAGCGTAGCATCTTATTCAAAGTTGCAAACAGTTGTTTTATAATAAAAAGTTTTATTAATTAATTGTTAGTTTTATCAAAAAATTAATGTTTACTAGTTTCACGTTGTGTAATCCTGTTTAGGCACAAAAAAAATATAGAAAATTATGATTATAAAATTATGAAAAACTTGTAAGCACATAATATTTGTTAAAAAATATGAAATGATTTAAAACGATCTAAAAATCAACTTTATTTTTTCAAAGTTGTTTTTCTAAAAAAATTGTGTTTTTCTAAAATTATTTCAAATCTGATCAAAGTTTATATAAAATAGTCTAAAGCCTTGTGTCCACGATACTAGAATTTGCTCCGAGATCTCGGACAGAGAACAAATTGATCAATGCGATTGGTTAATTCTTTCTTTTTTCCGTCTGAGATCTCGGAGCGATTTCTAGCATCGTGGACACAAAGGTTAATAGATATAATAATACAGATATGTGACTTGAAAGTTATATGACGTTATAAAGGGTTAAATCATAATTCCAACGCATATTTTTCTTCAATGCAAATTTAAGATAGATAATTTAAAATTGTATTATTATAATTTTTTTATGTAAACATGACAAAGCAGAAATTTAGAAAAATGGAAAAGATATAAGAAAAATAATAAAGTAGAGAAACTTTTTGCTGTAGAATATAGAAAAATAAAAGATTAAGTTTAAAATAATAATTGTAAAAATAAATTTAAAAAAAATTTAGTTTTTGAAATGTACAGGAGGATAATCCAAGATAGCAATAATAAGAAGAAAGAGCCAGGAGCCTTAAATAAAACTATAATGGCAAATAGCATTCTTAAAATAGCATTGGATCAATTTCGTGATGAGTAACACTGTATCTCTGGTAATTTTTGCAGAAACGGCTTTTCGAGCAGATGTTAACTTCTCTTCTCTTCCGAGTGAAAGTCCGAAAGCGATCGTGAAAGTCGAGCGTGACAAAATCTGTCGATGCGTGTGTGTATAGAGTGTAAAGACTAAGCGCTTAGACGAGACTTATATAGAAAATGAACGAAAGAAAGAGAGACAAAGAAAAAGATGATTCCGTTCTTGGGAATCTTGATGACCTGTGTGTGTGTTCTCACGTTCCTGTTTCTCGTTGGCGAGGAACGATTGCTACTCTACCTAGAGCACACCTAGAACGCCACCTAGAGCGTAACGAAATCACACACAGAGTCACAGAAAAAGAAAATTGGAAGCTACTCTACACACTACAATAAAAGCTACTCTACTACATAAGTACTGAAAAAAGTGGCGCGCGAAATTTTCAAGGTCTCGCCCATGATGTTGTTTTTCGCTTTCTCTTTTCTTCAGCAGTTACCCCGAGGGCATCAACGGCGGATACTATGCTGGGGCGCTGCCGGTACAACAGACGGCGCATTCGACGACTCCTCACGATACTGCGCCCCCACCCCCGGTTCCCGGTGCCGGCGGTGGGCACTCCGTCGTCGGCGGCGGTGGCGGTGGTGGCGGTGGCGGAGGTGGCGGCGGCGGGTCCGGCGGTGGTGGGGGCGGGGGCGGCGGGATCGGTGGGCCCAACTCCTCGTCCTCGTCCGCCGTAACGATGGCGGGGGCCGCGGGCGGCGGGGCCGGCGGCGCGGGAGGTACGGGCGGCGGGCCCGCAGGGCCGCAGGGCCCCCCTGCCGCGGTCGGCGGCGGCGGACCCCCGTCCGCCACGGGCGTGGTGGGTGCGGCCGCCGCCGGCGGGCCCGGCGGCGGCGGTCCCGCGGCCGGGGCCCCCCCCACCGCCGGACTGCCCGGTCTACCACACAGCATAGTGAGCGAGCCCGACCCCCGGCCGAGCCCGCCCGCCCCGAGCCCCCGTTGACCTTGAATAATATAACAACCCTCTGATAACGCGAATGAACTAGCTCCTTTTCCCAACCACCTCCCAATGCCCCAGTCCCCCCAGTTATACACTTGACTCGAGCTGCTACGCGACTACCACATAGCACTACTACATCAGCACCCCTAATTTTCTCTCCTATATGATTTGATTGAATCATTTTATCAATCAACTGGAAGTAATTGCTATTATTACTTCTGAAGCTGGGAATATTAAGGATGATGATGGCGAAAAACGGCCGATACGACTGCCCCGTAAAATCTGTCCGCTCCGCTGCTTCCGAGAAATTTTAGACAGAGTTTGTGCTTGAGAGAGATTGAGAAAGATAGATACGTAAAGAAGGAGAGTAAGGGTGAATGGAAGAAATGCCGAATTCGATTGAATACACATTAGTTAATACGTGCTCTGGTGTACACTAAAGACTTATACACAAAATGTACGATATAAAGGTACGTACATGAACTTGCATAAAGGCTTAGATGCAGATGATGTAAATTTATGTGTAAATTTACATAAATTTATACATAAATTGGCATAAAGGCATAGCTGCTTAGGATATTATATGCAGCGTAGAATTTAGTCAGATTGGGCAAGAAAGATACACTTGGCATAAATTATGACATTGTTTAATTGAATAAATAATATGATATTGAAATAATTCAGTAAAAATCTCTTATTATATCGACATTTTATTAACAAGTCTATTAATAATTACATTTTCTAAATTATTTTCATTATATCCATATTACAATCGTATTAATTCTTTTAACTGTTGCATGCAAAGGAATTTTTTTGGAATTACTAACTTGCGCGCAACAAAATAAAAATACATTGCACATAATTACGATATATTTCTTTGTCTTACCTTGATATTAGTTGGCATAAAATAATAACAAGATGAAAAACTTGCTTGTTTTCAGAAAAATAAAAATAAAGATTGTAATGTCCACAGATATTTATTACATTTATAGCAAACAGTGATTATTACACTTAAAATATCGTATCGCATATACATCTGGTGCACTTGCCGGCTCACTGCTGTGTATATTCTTATTTAGATAAAATAATATCATTAATTCAAAAATCATAAAAACGAGAAGTCATACCCTATTGAAATTGAACATAAATTTAAATATTTCTGTAGTAATTAATGTTATCTCAAACAATACTTTTACTCGTCTTGAAAAGTTTCATTATTAAGGGCCGGTTGATCCAACCTGTTGGTAAGCTAACTAATAGTTAAATCATGTGTCTATCTTTGTCTAATGTAAAGGATAAATAAAGACATATATATGATTTAACTATTAGATAGTTTATCAGCAGGTTGAAACAACCAGCCCTAAATGACTATCTTAATAGTAGATTTTTACGAATTATTATCTTGTTTATATTTAAAATTTATTTGTTTATTGTAAATTTTTTAATCCTGGCATAGCTAAAAGCATTAAGGGATAACATCACTCTAGAGGCTTAAAATAAAAATTTTTTTTGTAGTTAAAAAAAGTAAATAAAAAATCTATTTAAAGGTCTTTATTGTTAACATGTCTTAAAGTGTATGAAACAATTTTTTATTTTTTAAATGGCGCTGGAGCCTTGTAAGCGTAAGCGTTTCTTTGCGGGAGCTGCTCCGGGGCTTGCAGCATAAGTGCCGCAAATGTTGACCTGGAACAAAGAACCAAAATTTTTCATAATCTGCATGATAATAGCTAGAAAAATACGTAGGGGATTTTTTAAATATTGTTTTTCATAGAAATGGCAAGAATTTGAAAAAAAAAGTTCGAAAGTTTCAATTAACTTTTTTTTACATGCTTGCTATTTCTATGAAAAACAATTATTTAAAAATTCTTTACGTATTTCTCTACTTATTATTATGCAGATTATGAAAAATTATGAAAAATTTTGGTTTTTTGTTCCAGGTCAACATTTGCGGCACTTATGCTGCAAACCCCGGAGCAGCTCCCGCAAAGAAACGCTTTTGCTTACAAGGCTGCAGCGCCATTTAAAAAATAAAAAATTGTTTCATACACTTTGTACAATAAAGTCTTTTAAATAGATTTTTGATTTACTTTCTTTCTTAACCACAAAAAATTATTTTATTTTTGGGCCTCTAGAGTGGTGTTCCCTTAATGTTTATATCTCAAAGGGTTTTAATTAAAAAATGTAGAAATATATACTGCCCGTATTATCGATCAAAGCTCTTGTGTTATGTTTTTACTTAAGTAAGTTAATGTGTAATAGGCTTTATTTTGCATCAGCACGCACAGGTGCATCCAATCAAATTGGCTAGAAAGAAAGAGAGAGCGTGCGTGTATGTTTGTGTGCGCGTGCGTGCGTGCGCGCGTGTTTGTGTGTGTTTTGTGAGAAAGAGTCTGTATAGGTGATTAAAAGCAGTGCGTGAGAGAGAAAGAGAGGGAGGGGAGAGAGAGAGAGAGAGAGAGAGAGAGAGAGAGAGAGAGAGAGAGAGAGAGAGAGAGAGAGAGAGAGAGAGAGAAGAAATACCGCATGCGAAAGAAGTACAGAGAAAAGGCAAGAAGTAATTAGTAGAAAAGAGAGAAAGGAAAGAAGCTGCGAAAGAAAATTGTGTACTTGTGCATGTGCGTGATTTTGCGTTCGCATTTTTTGTATTTGTAGAGTCGCACGGATAAGAGAGTGCATTTTCATGTAATTTGATGTAATTTTTGTGACAAAACCAAATACAGTTGGACAGAGTATAATGATGACGGTATAATGAAAACAGTTGGTCTCTCTCGCGATCTTCCGATTCTAGTAATTTTATATGACATTTTGTTTGGTTTAGGCGCGCTCTCTTTTGCACTCTCTCCTTACGAGAAATATCTGAACTTATAATAAATGAATGAATATAATTACTTGGTAAAAATATATTATTAATTAAATAGAAAGGAGAAGAGATGTATTAAGTTTCGATGAAAATGTGTATTTGGTACAATAATAATAACAATGTAAATGTATTAGGTTGATTATAACAAAAAAAAATAAGTTGTTCGTTTTTTTCTATACGAATTAAAACAATAGTAATTCTTTTTTATATAATTCTTAATAAAATAATTTTGTTCTATTAATTCTTAGTGAATAATTCTGTATAAAAAATTGTGAATATTACTTAAAAAATATTTTTAAAAACGAATGTTTTTTTTTAATTGAAGAATTGAGAGGAACAAATAAAACAATTTTGTCGAAACAAGAAAGAAAAGAAATGAACGAACTTTGATCAATCTAATACATCCATTATACTGTGAAAGTAATTGGTGTTTGTATAAAGTCACCGATGATTCTGTAAAGTCAGTAAAATACTACTTGCATTATAAGCATAATGAAAATTTAAAGTTTAAAGTATACTTATATTGGTGCTTAGCAATCAATGTTTAATTTTATCATCATTAGTACATAATTTTCAAATATACTTATTGATAACCGTTTAAATTCTCAGATCATTAATGGAAATATTTAATTGTTACATAAATAACGATAATTTTGTTAAATTACAGGTGAATATATAAAAAATACGCGAGTTTCTTATATTTATTAAAATAATCAACAAATAATTTACAAAGTTATATTAGAACTTTTATTTTTTAAATGTCACGAAATCAGTAATTTTGCCACAAAATATGTTCACGCTTCTTAGATATATAGAAAAGAAAAGTCTGCAGTTAATAAAAATAAAATGTATCAGGTTGATTAAGATTTAATTTTTTTTCCTGTTTTGCCTTTATCTTCTTTTTGTTTAATGAAGAAAAGAAATGAACGAATCATGTTTAGTCAGCCTAATATATACAGTGTGTTTGGAAATTTAACCGACTAACTTTCAGAGATTGTCGGGAACACTATAAGGATCATTTTTTTGCAAATGGACTTGGGATCGGAAACGTGTCGTTGCATCACTACTGCTTATGAGCGATCTCATACAGGAGGGTGTCTTAGAGCAGGTGCTCGAAAGTGTCGTCTCCCATGATCTTTGCACAGACGATAGCGCCGACCCGGCGCAAACACGCTGGGATCATCCTTGATTTCACCTTGCTCAGAGTCTTTTGCTGCTGACATTCTTGACGTGGTAGTGATGTAACAACGTGTTTCCGACCCCGGGGCCCATTTGCAAAAAATAATCCTTATGATGCCTCTGACAACCTCTGAAAGTTTGTCGGTTAAATTTCCGAGCACCTTGTATAAATATATATACATATATATATGTAATGAATTATTGTTTTTTGAATTATTATTTTAATCAACTAATAACAGATATAATTTAGAAGAATGAAAGGGAAGATGGTGCAAAAAAAGCGCGATTGAAACGAACAAATTAGAAAAAAGATACTTTATGAAATTGAAAGTTCTTATACATAGATGATGATCTTTATGATTACACACAATCTTAAGAATTAATAATAATCGTAACAATTTGTAATTGAAACTATATAGAAAATTGAAAAATTTAGTGCGAATGTTGAACAAATTAAGCAGTTCTTCCTCATTGTGACATCGAAAGAAAGGAGTTTATTGACGACTGTTGCAACAAAAACAAAGTATTGTACACGATATTATGTTTAGCCTATTTGTCATGTAGACTTTTATAATAGATGATATATGTTAATTTCACCAAAATACAGTACTTTCCTCCAATTTTTAATTTAGATATTAATGAGCAATTCTCTTAATCTGGTTTATAAAGAAATATCGTATTGTCTTAATTTTCTTAAAGTCGATTCTTTTAACATTTTGTGTTATCCTTGATTGTAGATGCGTCTTATAATAATAATATTCCTATCTTTATGTTTATTTCGAATAATTGTATTATATTGAATATTTTACATTTCAATATATATTTGCTTAATGAATAAAAGAAGGAAAGAAAAAAGAAAGAATTTTTCTTTACACTGATTATTTACCCTAATTTTGATTAAAAAGCGATAATTACGAAACATTTTGGATATTCTTATAGAGTCATACATTAGTTTGTCACACTGTATTTGGATTCGCATTTATCGTTTCCATTTCTATTTTCAAAAAATAATTTATATTAATCAATAATAATTCTCCATGTAATATTAAATGCAATTTTTTAAGAAACAACATTTTTTAAGTAGATTGTATTATATTTTTTTAAGTTAAGTATTGAGACAGAAAATGTAGCTGTTTCGTAAGATACACTTTACATGAAATTGCTACATAAATATAGAAGGATCAAGGCATTACAACAATTCCTGTATCTGCGATAAGTAATAAAAAATAACATAAAACATTAAGGAATGTATAAAAATTTAAAAAAGTAATAGGAAATATTACAATACTTGCGCAGGCATTTGTTATCAAATGGAAATGAAATTATAGATAAGAATTATAAAAG